>NW_020451049.1:3037285-3170461 GCF_003343035.1 Apteryx rowi | reverse complement strand
TCTCAGTCGTTGCTATCGAACCTTCATAGCATGACAGCATGACAGTAAAATATAAAATATAAATATAATATAAAAATATAAAAAGACCTATAAATAGATTTCAGAGAATAAAATACTAAAACTTCATTGAGCAATAATTAGGCTACAGATCTTACAGCTGGAAAGTGCACAAGTACAGAGTTCCTATTGATACATATTTGCCATTAAATGATAATTAGTGATGGGTAAGTAGATGAAATACGTTGCCATCATGAACAATTGCAAGTGTTAGCAATATGCTCAGAGATCATTGGGTAACTCAGTCTGTCAGGTAATAATATTGTCCTGGTTATATGGTAAATAAGAGCATCTCTGGAGCATTGTAATTTTTATTTTAGCATAACAGTGAAAGACAAAATGCAAATGGGGAGGAATTATTATGCTGTGAACTTTCTTACACTAAATTAAACATGGATCTCTGAACATCAGCCAGAGCTGGATTAATGCAAGGGGAGTCATTTTCGTGGCAGAAAGTTAACAAGCAACCTCCTATGCCATACATTTATTTAATACTACCCTCATCCTGCTACCATTGGGAAATATGACAAAAATAATAAAAAATAATTGTGAGGATACAGTGATCCCTACTGATGGTTTCTGCTTGTTGGTGCAGTTAATAGGCAATGTATATAGGAGAAGCACATATTTAGGTTGCTGGACATTCAGATCGGACCAAAACATTCAACTGATCTTCAATTTCATACGCATTAGAAAGAATAATTCCTTACCATGTTTCTAAATTCTGCAAAGACAATTTTCATCCTGCAGAACTGTGCAATTGCCCGTAAACTTTGTCACAGAAAGAACAAAGATTGTTCTTGGTCTTGTCCCTGGAACAAGATTGTTTCCTACAATCCATACTAAAATGGTATTTTTCTAATACTCTTACCCTAATTTTGTGTTACCTACCTCTGGTACCTCAGGTATCTACCTAGCTACCTCAGGTAGCTGTGTGTTTAATTAATTAAAGTTAATATTATCAGCACATAGACATTCCTTTCCATTACTTAACTGATTCTCAACTTTTCAAAGAGATTGCAAAGTAGGTTTTCTAGTGAAGGCTTGCAATAAACTCTTTTTTTTTTTTTTTTTTTTAGAATAAGAAATATGTGGTGGCACATGAGATCACCCGATTTTTATTAGCTTAGATATATTTTTGAGTGGCTAATTCATCTGAGTGTTGATATCGGTTTAGTTGGCAGCCTGGTTTTCTTTGAAGGCAATGCAGACAAATCATGCTTTTCAGATCTTAACGTTGTCACCAAATATATTATTTCTTTAATTAATTTACTGTTTTCTTCTGTCATTTTAAAAGAAGCTTATTTTCTGCAGGTGTGCTAATATACTTGATTTGGGCTTGTATCCATAGATTTTGAATGTCATATTTATGTGCTAAGAGGAAGACTGAAATGTCTCAAATAGCCGTTTTTGGATTAGGTTCATGGTTACCAGAATAACTTCAGCTTTGCAAAATTCTATCTATTTGGTTAAGAAAAGTAATTTTTATATTGTAAAAAGGAATTCAATTTTCAGAATCCTAAAATCATAAAATAACTTAGGTTGGAAGGGACCTTCAGAGGTCATCTAGTCCAAACCCCTGCTCAAAGCGGGGCTAATTAGACCACGTTGCTCAGGGCTGTGTCCAGTCAAGTCCTGAACACCTCCAAGGATGGAGGTTCCCCAGGTTGCTCTTTGGGCAACCCGTAACAGTATTAAACATCCTTACAGAGAAAGACTTTTTCCTTAATATTTAATCGGAATTTTCTGTGTCCGTTGAATCTTGTCCTATTTACTATCATCAAATGACCTTTATAAAGTGTCAAAACAAATTGTATTGATAACTTCTTATGATTTTTTTTGTTATAAAGTGAAATCCCTTTGCGTATTATGGCAGTCACTAATGGTTGTTTTAGAGTGTGCTTAGATTTCACAATATTCAGTATCATGGGTTCCCAGAAAGAAAGAAAATATTATGAATTTAAGTCAGTTTGACAATCTTGTCATTAAAATCCTGTACAGGGTGTGGAAGTCATTTCTGAGATCGGTATCTTGGTAGTTGGGATCCCAACCTGAATTTCATGAAAAAAAAAAAAAGAAAGAAAAGAAAAAAAGAACAAGAGGTAGTGCATATTACATAAGGAAGTGTACATATGTTCCAAAATGCAATTAGCTTTTTTTATTAAAAAACGGTGAGTGTCTAGAAAAGGTGAGTGGTTAGAAATATGGAATGTCAAAGATGCTGCTCCCTCAACATCTTTGTTACTCTGGGAAGAGTAACCCTTACAAAGCATGTCCTGTCAACTTGTGTATCAGTTGGGAACTGCAGTAGGGTGGGTGTGGGAGAACTGCCAAACAGGCATATCTTGCCAGACGCTTGGATTCACAGGAAGGTTCACATTTGACTTTTGTTCAGTGATTCTCTTCTCTGGATTGCTTTAGATCATTCTTTGGAACACAACCTTACAATATAAAGAACAGACATTACATACAGAGCAGGGAAGAGGAAAACCGTAACTGTCAACCGCAGACATAAATTTGATGAATGATCATATTGGAAACTATATGAAATGACAGACCCTCTCCACAGATATGCAGCATTTTTTTTCAAAGCTGTGCAGATGCGCAAATGTAACTCAACTTCCTTTATATCACACTTGGAAAAAAGGCTTATAAATAGTTCTCAGAACAGAGAATAAGTTTACATCTCCCCTCTTTCAGGTTAGTGCCATTATTATTTAATTATGATATCATGATCCCTCTTTCTTCCTTCTTCTGGTCTAGAGAAAGAAAATCATGACTGATTTTGTTTTAGGACAGTATCATGTCTACCTGCAAAGGAGAGGTAAATAATCCCCATTTATAGCTAGCTGGGGTTTAAGACCTTCCAGTTCACAGATTAAGTGGATTTGGACCCACTTAGTTAAAAGAACAGCCTCAACCACACACTGAGAAAAGTTTTCTAATCAACAACTGCAGTGGACAAGGGGCCATTGTTCTCTGGGGTTTTGAAGTGAAAGCAGCTATAGATTGCTGTGTTTCTTGGTGGTATATATTAAATTTGAACTGATGGGCCTCCTCTGAAGACTTAGGTAATAGTTGCGGTCCTTAATACTAATCCTAAATATTAGATGTAATTTAGGCACTAAGCTATTCTTTCCTAATAAGATAAAATCAGCTTATATAGCATTTCTTATTTAAATTCCACCTAACTCCTGTGTTATACACTTAATTTCTTTGCTAAAGAAGGCTTAAGAGCCCAATGATTATTGTGGCATTGAAGGACACACTTTAAATGTACATGTGATTTATTTTAACCAAAATTTGGTCAGACTGGAACAATTTGAGGAATGCACTTGCTAAAGAAAGAAGAGTGTCAAAGAAAGAACATCATTTCCATGCTTGGCTGCTCTATATTTATTGAGCATCAGCTGTATCCACTTTCAAACTGGTTACCTGATAACATCCAATTACATATGTGGAAATAGGAGAAAGATGTTTCATTCCAAACTGTTTTACTTTGTATGTTGAATGTTATATATAACATTATATGATAGCTTCATGGGTGGGGGGAGGCCCACAGGGATGTGTCACTAAGATGCTTTCTACTTTCTACTGTTCTTCACTATCATGCAAACCCAACAGGCAGATGGCCTCACAGAAGGCAATTAGATCATTCCTATGTCAAAAGAGATCATCTATTTCCATTGTAAACTTTGGCGTGGACTAGTTTTTTTAAAAAGTAGATATTTCCTCTAACTAAATATCACCTCAGGCCTTGTGTGGGACCACAAGGACTATACTACAGGGTAGCCAACCTTATGGCACTTAAAGAGCTGAAGTTTTGGCATGACAGTATTACATGGTGTTGTGTTGCCACAGGGTCTATAAATGGTTACATAAAGGACTGCACAAATCTGTAGATGTGGAAAGGGGCAAGGCCACAGGGGCAGCTGAGACAAAAGTCACAGCTGTATGACAAAACAAGCAGATGCATTCAGTTCAGGCAATCACAACCTTTCCCTTTCCTCAGCTGTCTCACATGTGGTATGTGTTCAGACTCTTAGCTGTATGCGGATTTTGGTGGCTGCAGAAAGGACAGCTGATTATAAGACTGCTGATCTAATATGGTATAGATATTAATAATGGCAGCTGTAGTCTAACAATGTTGGTGAATCCGAAGCAATTCAATTTGTCATATTGTCTCTCCTCATCTTACAGCATCTCCATATGGTGGACTCCAATGCAGAGCTGATAGATTCTTTCTAGCTTTGGTCCAGGCAGCCCACAAAACATAGCTGAAAAAAGTTCCACTCAGGATCACTTAATCTATTTCTTGGAATTTTAAAATTTATTTGGATATCTCTATGCTACATTGGAAGCTATGCTGTGGATGCCTAAGGAAGCCTAAGAAAAACGATTGTCTGTGGATCGTCTGTAGAAAATTTCTTTTCCACAAAAGCAGCTTCAGACCTCTGTGGTGCCAAAAAGGTTAAATAATTCTGTTGGATGTGTATTAAGGAGATGGGATCTACAGCAGATTAGTTGTAAGGATCATAGAGAAGTATATAGTCAAGTAAAACAGCGCAGAATGATAGCCACATATTCTGACTAAGATATTTAGTCTTGTGTGTACTGATTTTATTTTTTAAAAAATGATCTCAGGAGCTCAAGTTCTTGACAGGTAATCAATTGTTTGTTTCATGTTTGTAGCCAATAAATACACATAATCCTTGCTAAGAATGAGATCCCTCATTTTCCATGCTTAACTAGGACTGATTTGATGATGATGCAGGAAAAAGGCCAGCATAATGTGGTTCCATCTGGTTATTTTACTCAGATTTTCATATGTGGGTATATGGCAACTATATCTACTTTTTAAGAGATGCAAGTGGTAAATTCTGATGTTGAAAAGATTGCAGTCCTGGACAGAATATTTATTGTCTCTTGAGATCTCTGTAAGTCGAAAAAATCAGTCTGTTTCTCTCTGTGTTTGCAAAATAGATATATTGCAAGTTACTGGGTTAAAGAAAAACAACAGTACATGATTTAGGGCACTAGAGGTGGCAGAGAGAGAAGAGCTGGAGAAAAGAAGAGAAAAGTAGACTTCTGTCACTAGTTGGTGACTTGGCCAGAAAAACAGGATACTTTTCAGTTGTAGAGTTGCTTAACTGTTTAAGAAAAGATTTTACTGAGCATATTAGTTACAGAAGAGCTATCCGGATCTGCTAAATTCTGCAGTATTTTAAAAAGAAAAATGAGTAACTTTGTCCATAAGTATCTGTGTCCTAGGAGCTACAAGGGAGGTTTTCGTGACTGCCTGGAGCCCTAGTAATCCATACTTCACTGTTTTTTCTCAGTTCCCTGATATAGTTCAGAAAACTTTGCATGGCAGGGGATAAAGTGCATAGAGTGCGCTAGAGCTTCAGTGCAGATAGTTACAAGCTGGYGACATTAGAACATCAGCAGAGGAAGCATGAAGTGATCGCTATTCGATAAGAGTATCACTGGCACACAATAAAAGTGAGTGGATGTGCCCAAGAGCCCTTTCACTACTATTAGACTCAGCTTTGTTGCCTGAGAAGCACCTTTACCATTCTGATCCTTTCCTACTTTATCCTATCTCTCACCTGATGTTTCTTTGCCAGTAAAAGATGCAGAAAAAGTCACAAATCATTGCAGCACTTACTAGAATCTATCACTTTTCAGCATACAAAAATATATCTAGTCCAGGATAAGTTGGCTGAGAAAACAGCACTGTAAACAGAAAACAGAAGTTAGGTACATTGAGAATGTTTTCAGCTTTAAGACTAATTATCACTAAGGCCTTCTTTCAAACAATGATATGTCTGTGTCTTGACTGAGCTGGACATTGTCAATAGGACATCTCCACCTGACATCTAAGCAGTTTCTAGTTATTCTGTTAGGTAACTAGATTTATGAAATTTGCATATTGTGCTTATGGTGCAGACCTGTGTTCGCAGAGGAAAACCAGATCACTCTGCTTGTTTTCACCAGGGAATCTGCCTGATTCATGCTGAAAGGTGACTCTCCTGACATTCCTGAGTGATAGCATACAGGAGTATAAGCATATTTTACTATTCTGTGGCATGAGACAGATGGAAGCAGAATTTTCAGTCTCAAGCTGCTATACATATCCTCCAGGCAGGATCCAAACTACTGTGATGTTCTTGAATGCTAATGCTTGCTTTTTGACCTTTGTTGGCAAACATGAGCAGTGGATATGTCCGTCCTGTGACTCCACATCTGAAGAAGTGCCTATGTTCCTTACGAAGAAGGAATAACCTTTAGCTTGAACCAGTATTGACTGAATCTGTGTTTGGATCCCAGAATCTGAAATAGGGCACTGTAGGTCTGAAAGCAGTATTATTTGTCACTCTTTATAGTGAAATAACTAGGTTAGTAATTCAGCTATTGAACAGCAACTTAGATCAGAGGAGAGATCAATAAAAACCATAAAAATTACCAAGCCTTGCCAAAAATGTAATATCTATCACAGCCCACCTGACCAATGTTGCCTTCTTGTTAAGATCAATACTTATGTTATCTTCTAAATGTAATTTAACAAAAAAAGAAATAGAGAACACCCTTTGGGCATGAACCTCTGCAAAACACTAATAGCTTAGAAAAAAAGCCTGTGTAAGATCCATCTAAAATAATGGCTGAGGAACAAAAGCCTCAGTAACTCTCTTAAAGGCAAGATACATCAGCTCAAAACTGGATCCCATGTCATACATCTTTTCATTCTGACCTTCAGTGAAGTTAAGGTAAACTTAAAAAAATAAAAATCAGAACTCTAACTGGAGAAAACACAGAGGTTACATTTCCAARTATTGTTGCAGTTCTTTAACAAGAGCCATAATTTCAAAGTTTAATCTGTTATGCTATAAAGGTGACCCATGTAAATCTCAAAGGTGATAGAACTGACCCAATGACACAAGGATTAAACATTTCCTTTTGCCCTCTGCAGGGATACAATTAACAATGCCTCTACAGTGAAAGTGGCAAGGTGCTACTTTACATCTCTTTAATAATTTAAGCTAGTTTATGACACCAAACCAATGTTCAAACTGTAAGGATGCAATTTCACTTGTCCATTTAGCATGACTGGTTGATTTAAAATACAAAACTAAAAATCTGAGGAATGTAAAAATATTTTTTCCTTTTATCTTTGATATTAATACTTACCCGTAATAGATGTAAGTGATTTTTACTTGGGTAAAAATGTAGGTAGGAATGTGATTTTTACTGATATCACTTAACAATAACTATGAACAGTTGCTAATTCTGACTACAAACAGAATTAGGGGCCTTGTGCTAGTGTGGCTTATTTCCCTTGCTATATGACACTAACTATAGACATAGGTACTTCTACAGCTGTTTCTATGTTATGTTGGACTGTTGGAACATACACGCTTGTATAAATTGTTCATCTGAAGTGCTGCAGCACACCTGAATTTTGTTCTTTCTTTCCTTACCAAGCCACGTTTAAGACAATAATCATCTTCCAGAGATTAGTAATCTTCAGCATTTTCCTTGTGAGTATGAAGATCCTCACTTTCCTTGATTGAACTTTATTATTTTACCTTTTTTTACAGTTCTTTAAGCACTAAATATATATTCAAATGTGCACAAAAACCACAGTTATATACAGCATTCCCAATGCCAAGATAGTACCATGTAAAAACAACAGAGAAGGTAGTCTTGGAAAATATAAGAAATAGTTAGAACCTCTGAAAATCTACCCATCAGAAATATATCTTTAAAGCTGAATAACTATGTGTTTTCTATTTATGTGACTTGCATCAGGAAAGTGACAGCAAGAGAGAAAAAAAAATTGTATGGAAATGGGTTGAGCAGTGTAGGAGGATTTGGAGAGTTGTGAAGTTATTTTGACTGGGGAAGTCAAAATACGTCAGGCAGTAAGTCGCAGAGGTCTGGGCAAGTAAAGGACAAGGAGGCAAGAATAGTCATTTAAATGGCAAAGTATGATAAGTTAGCTAAGGTATTAAGTGCCAATGACATTTTGGCAGCTAAGTTCATGGTGATCACCTTGCTTGACACATTGTTAAGGACTGTCAGCTCTCAGTATTTTGGGGGGGTTTTGAGTCTAAAGCCTCTAATACCTATGGTCTTTCCACTTGATTATTTCAGCATGCTCCCTTTCTTCCTTTCATTTCTTTTCTGCCACAGAGAATGAGGAAGGAAGCGTGGAGCTGAATAATAGAGGGCTTCAGCTGTGAATTCAGTATTCAGGGAATTATGTGGTCTTTTTCTAGGAAACTCAGATGAAGGAGGTCACAGGAGAAAGTACCCGTAAAGGTCCCTGTACTAGATAATTTCCTGATCAATTATTACTTACAATGGTGACATCCTTAGGGACACTGGCATTCTTTTAGAAGCCCTTAAACCCTGAATTATCAGGAGGAAAGCTCAGCTCTTTGCACAAAGGCTATAGACCTTTCTTCCCTTTGCTCTGTGCCTCAGAGGCTTGAAAGAATTTCCTTTCTTTGTAACTGCTTTAGTGAAGTCTTTTCTCAGAGATGAAGTATCTGGAAATTATGAAGCCAAGTAAAAGTCTTCCCTCCCTCTTTCTTTCCTGGGAAATCTGTTGTGAAACTAAAATAACGGTGGGACTGAATATATTTATCAAAAGTAAACTTAATTACATCATGAGTTAGGAAAACGTTAGAAAAGTGTTAAAATGTTTAACTTCATACAATTTCTGGATTATGTGTAATTAAAAGGTGTTATGTATAACATGGAAAGGCTTACTTATATTTTTGAAATAAGTATAGATCCTTTACATAATGACACATACAGATGGTATTAGAGATGGCGATATTTCACACATTAAATATGCACATACATTGCTCACACACTGGCATTTCTGTAACTGAAAGAGAAAATGACGTCTGGAAATGGAATATCAGAATTGGTGACTTATAAACAAAATGACTTTTTGTAGGCCGCAGGATTAAAATGTAAATAGGCACCTAATAATGCACGTTCTGAGTTTAAAATGTTAGAAAGCTGGAAAATGAACAAGATATGGTATTGTGTTGCCAGCGAAGTTAAGAACTGAACTTAAATTTGGTGAAATGAACACACGAACTGTAACTGCTTAAAACTGTAAGCTTATGAAATTAAACAACTTTATTTTGCTATACACATTACTTACAGAAAACATGTTGAAGGACTGAACAGTAACGCTTATAATGCTATTATTAACAGTATTTAAAAATTATTTCATTTTTTATTTTGAAAAGAAATACTTATGAATTAAAGCCAAAATTTTCAAGCAATATATTTTCTCCTTAGGAAAACACACAGAAACCCCTCCCCACTTCTCTTTTCCTTTAAAGTTTTTTTATCCCACATTTCTAATTTCTCACTTTTGCATTACTTTTATGGACATTTGTTAATGCTCATATTTGCTGATAGCTGGAGAAGCAAGTAGAGCCATTTTAGGCATAGTCTGTTGAAAAATCCATGTTTTGAGGTAGGAGGCCTTAAAATGGATTCAGTGGTTCAGAGACTGTCAGCGTGTGCGTGCAGACTTGATGTGATGTGTTCTGTTCCACTTGGCGGTGGGAAGGGGGAGTCTGCAGCAATACATCTTGGAGATGACAAACCGTGAGCTATGGTGTCTCGATACACAGCCAGAAGGAGCAGACAGCAGGATGCTTCCTAGTCAGACAAAAATGGCAACCCTTGAGTTCCACAGTTGCCTATTTCTCCGATATTTATTAACGTTATTTTTATTTAATATTTTAAGCCAGAAATTGTGAAAGATAAAGCTGATGTAGTTGAGACTGCTTAGCAAATCAGACCATTTGATGTGAGGCTTTGCCGTGCTTCTCTTGACGCCAGGAGAAAGTGTAAGACCTGCAATGGTTCTGCCAGGAGCAACTGTGTTAGAAAACCCTATCACTGCTAAGAAATATGCACTACTGCAGCATAGCTGGACTTCATTTTAGTATTTAGCTGGGTATAGGAGTCTGTCAGCATAAAACAGAAAGAGCATGCTCAAATGTCCATTGAAGGTAAGAGAATAGATTTTGAGGGGGAAGCAGTATTTTCTCCCCAGTTTCTGCCTCTGATTTGCTGTCCTCCCACTCAGTCCATACTTACCAGGGATTTATTAACGTTACAGCCATAGCTGGAGATATTCTCAAGGTCTCTGGAGAAAGAGGACTGAGAAGCACACTACTAGTACCTTTTTGTGCTTCCAAAATGAAGGCCATCAAAATATTTCTGCATTTTACCTGGGGAAAGATCTTCTTGTTTTTCCTCTGCCCGCTCTGTCTCTACATTAATTTAACATCTGACTAGATAATAATTGGATTTTTAACCTAATTCTTGTCAGAAGGTAGCTGATGACTGCCTATAGCTTCTATGTCTATTGTTCAGCAAAAATTATTTTCAGTTTTTGAGCATGAATTTTTAAAATCATAAACACTATATATGTGTGTGCCTGTACATTCTTGTTCATTGAAAAAATGTCAAAAGTTCATTCATAAATAAAGCTCTGTCTCTGGTGTTCAGAGAAACAGAATTCAGCAATGTCAGGAACATACTGAGAGAAAATGCAGTTTTTAATAACTATGTGGATGACTGCATTGTAATAGAATTCACTTTCATCCTTATAAACAAACATTAAATATATGCTTACGACACAATGAAATGACAGAATGAAGTCAAATTCTATAAATGAGAAATGTGTTTCAGCTACAGGCAAAACTGAAAGAAGACTTTAATCGATATAATCACAAGGAATATGACAGAGGGTAATTATAAAGAAGTAGAAAGATGTCAGGACTCATCCTCATATTTCTGTTGCTACAGAATAGGTTTGAGGCAGAGACTGCACAATAAAATAAAACAGTATCTTAGGGATTGTTTCAAATACAGTATATTTATATTGCATCATTAGATATCATTTAGCTTCTCATGCTTATAAACCCCAAATAACCTCCTATTTCTCTAATAAGATTTAAATATTTTAGTCATATTGATCGGAAACTAAAGCCTTATCTAGTCATCTGAATAAAGAATAACCTGTTTTTGAGACATACTTACTACCACCAATTCCTTTTCGTCTAAAAAGTGAAGATTGCTTAACAAATTTGAAATTAGCTATTTATATTGGGTGTTTAAACATGGATTACACTGTACCAAGTCACCTAGGGCTAATTTTATGACCCCCTTTTCTGCTTCCAGTGATGTAAAATTGTGCTAAATCAATGTAGTCACACTGGGGCAAGTGAGGTCAGTAATAGGATTGATTCAGACTTCAGTGCTACAGGGAAAATTACTGTGCTGTTTAATAATCATTTTAAGACAGGGTCAAATTTATGCTTTGTTTGGTGCCAGGTTTTACTGCATCTGCTTTACACAACCTAAGGCTCTGTATTGTGTAACAGGACCTTCTGCATTGCTTCCCTGAAATAGTAGCAAAAAGTGCATATATACAAGTGTTTGGCAACAGCCGCTATACTGCTCAAGAATATAAGAGTAATAACTGAGCCTCTGAAGCTACCCAGAAGGACTGTGGCAGAACAGTGATTAGGATGTATGTCTCCTATTCTGGGCTCTACACAGCCTGACAGTATATCCTTCCTTTCAGCAAAGTTAGTGTACTTTATGGAGTGAAAGATTATTGGCAGAACTTCTCAGATTTAACTGCTGTCAGTGTCAGGTATGTTGCTGAAAGACCATGATTCCTTTACTCAGGAGAGGTCTGAGCAGAGGAAGCAGTCAGAAATTGATGGGATGGTTTGCAGAGTGAGGTGTCACCAACCTGAGCAAGGGTGACAGGATTTCAGCCTTGAAGGTACCCAAGAGTAATTCAACCCAATTTTAGGAAAATGTGCGTAGGAGCTGTGTGGGAGGATATAAAATATTTCAGTGATGTGTGGGCATTTGTAGCTAGAGATCTAGCCAAACAGGGAATAAGGATATTTTAGAGTAAATGAATGTTAACAATTTTTGTGAGCACTTGAATACTGTTGTAGTGAGCCCAAAATAAGACATTTTAGAAATGAATTTAGAAAAGCATTTTAAAGGCACAACTAGGTTACAGTCAATCATAGGAAACTGACACAGATCCAAAACAGGGCTTGTGAAACTTATATGGGATTTGGTTATATATTCAAAATTCTCCCAGTCAAGTGGCAACTACCTCTGGAACTCATAGATTCCATAGATGCCTCTATTTCTGATACGTTCTTAAATTCTGCCTCTCTAGACACCCAGAAGCATTTCAGGCTTGATGTGGTTGAGAAGTCTTCCCCTCAACTGCTCTACAGTGCAGAAAAGAATTTGTGACCCATGGGGTGGGAGCAACAGAGCATGACAGCAGCCTGGTGGCTAGAGGTTTCCCCTGGGTATGGCTTCCAGCCTTTGCTCTGAAAAACAATTTTAGCATTTAATAATGAACAGTGATTGGGTGAAATGAATGATCAACCATAATTACTAGAGCCCATCTCTCCTCCTTTCAAATAAATGTCCACCCACCAGCCTGAAGTATTTTTACTGCCCAAAGCAAATTGAATTTTTTGCAGTCACAGTTTCAATGGTGAACAGAAGATACTGTCCTTCATTCCTGAGTACCCTTTAATCAAGGGGTCAGAGTACTTTCCAAGAAGATAGATGTGGATTTTAAACCTCCTAGGACCAGGTGTGTTCTGATTCTGGATTTAGAGCTGTGCTCTAGCTACAGAATTATTGTATAAAAAGGTTGTTTACTTCTCCACTGTGCATTGAAAGGAAATGCTCATGCTCCATTTTTTAAATAAAAGATAGGCTGCTGTATTTGGAACACTGAACTGTGACTTTCAAGTCTTGGGAGTAACACGGGAGTAACACTCAGCAAAGTGTTTAGGCCTCTAAAAAAGGTTGGGATTTGTTAATCACTCCTTTCACTGTTTCCCCCTGGTAATGGACTACTGGCATCAGTGAATTCTTTTCTGACTCACACAATTTATTATATATCCAGAGTTCATCATTTTTCTCTGACAGCTCAGAGCTGTAGAAAGAACAACAGGGACTTGAATTAACCCTGGTGCTTCCACAGCTTATAGATATTGTGATCCATATGTAAACCAGACATTTTACCACCAAATAATTGAGGGATTTTTTAAGAAAAACACACAAATGAAATGGAATAAAAATAAAGTTAACAGAAAGCAGGGATTTTCTTTCTCAAGTATTAAAGAAGCTAAGTGATGTCTCAGAAAATTCTGATGAATCATTTTACATCTCTATCCATCAGTGCTAAACATTTTCGTAGTGCACCTTTACTAGTGGTTGCTGAAGTTCATTGCAAGAAGTTATAGGAAAAGACTGAAGTCGCCACTTTTCCGGCTATTTATCCTGAATTTTTCTTTGTTGGTTTTACTTGGTGCTTCTATGCCCTCCATTAATAAGCTAAATAATGCATTTCCTTCCATAAGCAAAGCTCCAGTGTTTCTTCTGAAAATAAATCTCTGTCTTTCTCAGAGGAACTTCTAAGCTGTAATCTTCTAAACTTCTCCCTCTACATTTTTAGGATGACTTACCTGAGCGGAAAAAGCCCATTCTCTTAAAAACTTTTTACAGTGAGAAACATTGAAAGTTATATCTCTTCTAGAGTAATCCTGTCTTGGTGAGATATAGACCCTAGTCTATGTAACACAGTCCTAAGTAGCTTTATTATATAATGCTGCAGACCACTTTGTCCTGTTTGCAGTTTACTATGCAATTCTTTCAATAGCATCACCATATTCTTCTGCTGAGTAGAAAATTAAAAATCTTACCCTCCACTAGGTAGCACATGGGAAACTTAAGTCTTGTACTGAAGCTTTTAATAGAGACCAGATGTAATGTCCTGGAGCAAATGGTTTGTCAAATGAAAATATATGAAATTATTAGTACGAACCRGATCTGTATACACAACTTTGCAAAAGCAAATGGAGTGGCTTGCAGTGTAGCTATGCAGTGCACATAGTGCTGGGAAATATTACCTTTTCCTCACTTATTGACCTGCTCTTCATGAGAGCAGAAAAATTGCTTAGTGAGGCTAGCGTCTATTGATAGTGCATTTAGTCTGGGGTTGAAGATCGAAAATATTTGAGTCTACTCCAAAATACAAGATTACAGCCTTTCTTAATGTTAGAAAGAGGATTTCTGAAAAGCACTCATAGTTTGGCTAAATTGTCCTTCCCATGGTAGGACCCCAGGGAAAACAAAGCTCAGTAAATATCGAAGACCAAATCTTCAACAGTTATCTGGGTTCCTAATAACACTCCAGAAACATAACTTGTTATGATGAATGTAATTTTTAAATTTGCCTACACATTTCAGTCATGGAAAAGGTTGACATTTCTTTTCCTTTTGCCTTGAAAAATAATGAAAAACAACATAATCAAAATCACCAGAAGATGAACTAGTAATAAATGTCACAATGTGCTGTTTTAGGATTTTTTTTTTGTCCAGATTGTATGCTCTTCTTAATATATATATAAATAGTTTATTGTCTGAGACATTATGCCACAAATCCAGTAAATAGAATGCCTGAGGCTAACCTGGAATCTTAACCCATAACTGGTATTTTAGCTTCAATAAAGAATTTGTATCCTATCTAGATTGGGATTTCAGTTGTGCTATTGTAACTCAATTTTGTTGGCACTACATCATACATTGGTAATCTGGAAACAAGTGCATAATTTAATATCAAGTATGAGAAAGGAAAAATATCTCAATTACAAGAAAATGTATGCAAAGAATAAAAGACAACATTCTTAGAAGAAAATATGGTGACAGGACATCTTAAAAAGAGACAGACTGGAACATAATAATATCGCAACTAGTTCCAGAGAGATTGGCACAAATTCATTTTAATTACCTGCACCTTCTGGCTTGTCAGCTTGCATAGGCTCATTGGCCCTGCATTGAACCAGGGCTCTATATGATCCATTTTAATTCAGGACAACGCAGGCAAGAGTACATATATGAAGGATTGTCACAGCTGGCAGACAGTGATAAATATAAAATATAAAAAGCTTACTAATTTTGCAGACAGTCTCGCATTGTGCTTATTTGGCTTGCATTACTGTGCTGCCATACAACAAGTGGCAGCACAATTAATCATGAGTATCACGGGGTAATTTGTTATGACAGAGAGCCATGTGTACTCACTAAAGACAGCTTCTCTTTCATCCCTTTATATTATGTGCCTCCCTTTTTGATTCTTGTCAAGGAACTGGATTATACAACACCATGAAGTATTTCCAGGACTACTTGAAGATAAGGGCTCATGGGTGGTGATTCAAGGTATTCTAAGGTGTAGGTGAAGTTTTAGACCATCTATACTGCTTAGGCTACAGGTGATGAGGAACCAGAAAAGCTGCACACTGTTATGCAAAATAAGGATTAAAAAACCAAAAACAGTGGTGGTGATCAAATCTGCGCTATTTGTTAGTCCAACTACTGTTCTGTTGCCAACAATTAGGCATTCTGCAGTGACTCTTTCAATGTCAGGAGAGACCAGACCATTTACCCCCACCACCCTGCCTGCCCGACAGGAGGTTTATTTAGCAGAGCGTGTGTGGGATATGGGCAATGGATATGTAATGACCCAAATGACTGCTTACTGATCAGCCACTACATTGATCAGATGGCTTTTGTCCTCTGCGATCATGTTTTATGGCATTCTTTTCCTGCTGGCTCTGTATTACTGCAAATTAGGCTAATACAAAGATTTTAGCTTGTACTTTTTACTGATAACCTTTATAGCATAGCTGGGCTCATGCACTGATCCCTTTTAGCTATCTAATTGTTGACCTCACTTGCCAATTTGGCTAAATTTATGTTTAGGCATAAACTCTAGCAATCTAACCACTCATCTCAAGGATCTCAGTACTAACAGACAAAAGAAGTACTTATGCCACTTCACCTTTTTACAGAAATGTAATTTTTTGCAAGCCTTTTCAAAAGTAAAGTTTGAATGCCTAAGATACAAATGCTTATGCCAGTAAGACAAAGACTAGATCTGTGACACAGTTACATAATGTAAGTATGCAATAGCATAGATTATTTGTAGTAACCTATTTTCTGGGTTCAACAAAATGCACAAATTTCTAGAAGAATGTACCATTGTTTAATTTGCTTGCAGTAGCATCTTTTCGCTAAAGAACTGAAAATATAGCCTACAAAATTGAATGTGCTAGTAACAAATCAATTTTTTCTAATATTGTAAAGGACTGAAGTAAGTGACAGAGAAGATAAATAATGCTGTCCGACATCCACTTTGTGTCAAGGGGTAATGAAGAGTGTTGGGTTTTTGACTTCTGATTCCATACTTTAATTGTTGGAAACTATTAGAATATTGCTAAAAGCATCTCTCAATTATTATTCACTTGCTAAGAAATTCTGATATTAATTACATATGAATAAACATGTCAAAGTGAAAGCTTGCACAAATATACCTTAAAATGGAGCCACTTAAAATATATATTGTTGTGTAAAAATGAATTGTTTTAAACAATATTCTTGCTATTGGAAAAATCCACCAGAAGCAGGAGAATGTTTCAAAATAGCACACTTTTTAAAGCCATTTTTTACCTTATTATCCTGCATATTGTGTGAAATGATAAAGGCCTCCAACTGCCTTTCTCATGTACATCTCACTACTGTTTGCTCTTTCACTACTAATCCACCTCCTCACAGTTTATTTTAGCATTCAAAATGTCTGACACAGGAACTTCAAACACACAAGATAAACATCAAAAAAACACTCACATCAAACTGACAGACAAAAATGTCTTCTGATTATTAATCTTCCCTTTATAAAATATAGCTTTCACTAGTCTGAGACCTACAATGAGTAATACCCCACGCTGTTCCAGTAATAGGATCAGCGGAGCACAGTAAATACATCATGTTCTGCTGGGCTACCTGAGCAAGCTTCATTCTACCAGACTGCAGTCTCTTGCCTGCCTAGCCTTTGGATATGGAAATTCTTAAGATTTTGACAGGCTTCTGCAGCAGAATGAATTTTCAGGCAATATAGAGATCTTAAAACATTATTAGTTGTAATTTTCCTTAGGTAAATGATTTCATTATTGCCTGAAGGGAACACTGTTAGGTTTAACCCTTTTAAATCCCATATGATTACTGAAGGTGAGAAAAACCGTGAATATATTTAAATAATGATGAGGATGGTTTCAGTCTTGTTTGCTGCATTAGGCTTGGTCAGACATGCTGTTCTGGAGCTGATAATTTATCAAAGTACTAAACAGTCAATTGTCATCAAATTCTCTCCTTTGGATAATTCAACCACCTCACAGAAATGTGGGCTTCTGATCCATGGGTTGCCTTTGACATCCTTGTTGCTTAGACTCTAGGAAGAGGGGTGCAGAAACAAGGAAGTGTTCTTGAATTTCTCCAAGTGGATTTTTATACACTTATATTTTAAATGAGCAGGTAAAACCCTGAAGTCAAAGGCAGCTTTTATGTTGAGAATAGTGAGCTGTAGCTCCACCAGAATCTTACGAACCTCACTAATGTCTTTCTCTTTTTGTCTTGACCTTCAGGGGTGGTATAACACAACAGAAGTAAATACAAACTTGCTACAGCATGTAATGAGTTGCAACACGTAATGCAAAAGAGAAGGTGTATTTTTTTTTCCAAGTGCTAAAACATTGCAGACTCGTCATGTGTTTGTGTGTGCCTTCAGTGGGGATTTCACTGACCATCCCAAAACTCATAAAGACAGGCATGTGGCAATTCAGACTAAGCGTGAAAAGAAGTTTGCGGGAGAAAGTTACAAGGTGCTTTACGAGTTAGTGGCCATTTTTTCCTCTTTTTCAGCATATCATAACTAAATTTTATGCCCTGTTAGTTTTACCTGAAAAATGAATAAATTATACTGGTTTTGTTTTGTAAGATATCATTCTCTTAAATCTCCATTGTATTGTATGTGCATACATGCACACACGCACATATACACACAAAAATCTACTACAAAATTTTCTTTTGAGACTCTCATCAGCTAATAAACATCAGAGCCACCCCTGTCTGCAGTAATTGTGAATAAAGTTCTACATGTTATTGCATCAGAAAATCTATTGTTTTAAAGAAGAATTTAGAAAATTAATATGTTTTCAGTGTATCAATACCATGCGGCAAAAAATGTTTGCATATATTTTCAGTTTATTTCTCTGCTAGTTAACTTTCTTATATGAAAGGGCTAGCTTAGTTTATCACTTTTATATATTAATCTTCATATTTCTGCCATAAATTACATCTCTTTAAGGTAATATTTTTATGAGAGTATCTCACTGTTCAAAACAGTCTGCTGATAATTTTGCCTAGCAACAGCAATATATTAATGTATTCTAGCATATAAATAGCAGAATTACTGAAAAAACATAAGGAAAACACATAAGCTTTCCATTTCTCACACCAAACTGTAATACTTGAAGCAAAGTACAAGCTAGGAAAGAAATAAAGCTAATATCCTATGCTGATCCTACAAGGCAGCAGCTTAAGATAATGGCCCAATCCTGATATCAGTTAAATTGAAGGGGATTTTATCATCCAGAAATAGGTATGGAACCTCAGTGTAAACCACAGATGAACAGAAAGGTAACCATCTGTGAAAAGTCCTATCACCCAAACTCCAGTGGAATGGGAACCTTTTTTAATACATCTACTTAAAATTAACAGAACAGTGTCACACAAGGAATGAGAAGGCAACCAATCAGCCTGGAGGCTGAAAATAGGGATTTAGTTCCAAAAGCCTTCATATACTTGTATTTTCCCTTGGATATTTGTTTGTATTATGTGAGACATGGGTACTTTTGCAGATTCAGGGTCACAGAATAAAAGTGTCAGCTTCCAACAATAATTATATAAACTACTGCCAGCAGGCAATACGATGTATGTGTGTGCTTGAATGTTTCTTCTGGTAATTTCTCATTCCCATCTTTGCATCCTTCTAAGTATTTTGACATAGAGACTTTTGTTTGGATAGGGTCTGGTTCACTCTTAGAATAGCTGAACAAATTGTTGAATTTCTAATTTTCTAAAAAAAAAAAAAGATTCAGCAAAGAGTGCTTTGTCAAAGAATAGCAAATATCGTATGCAGGTGTGTGTGTGGAAGAGAGAGTCTCACTAGCATCTCTTCTCTTACTTGTAGTGTAGTTCCCCAGCATGTCACTGACAAATCACAGAAGAGATGACTAACGGTATGTGAGGGAGATATTTGGCTATGATAATGATAAAAGAGAGAAACACTGACAAATGCAGAGAGAAAGCAATGCACTTGGAGTTGCGCTGGCTGGAAAAGTCACAGTTTTTGTTTTTTTTTAATTGAATCTTTACAATTTGTTTCAGTTTATTACTGAATAAAAATAAGATATTTCCATTTTGTGTGTCTGAAGAAAGCACCATTCCCACTTACCACCTGTTCTACCCAGTAGCTTAGCTATGGGAATATGTGCCAGGCTTCAGGGGACCTTGGCCCAGAACCTTCACATGGGTGTCCCATGCTCCTGCTGGGTATTTTAACAGCAGGTTTTACTTGCTGGCCAAAAATTCCACCTTGCACTTGAAAAGCTTTTCCATTTAAGGTGTACACCTTTGCAGTATAGTTTACCTCTGAAAAATTCCAAGCAGTTTCCTGCATGAGGACTAGGGGAAGCAATATACTTCAAAATTTTAGGCAGCATTTTCAAAGCAAGTGTCAAGCAGCTACTTCTGCTGCCAAGTAAGAGAAACAACACTAATAGGAGAGTTACCAATACAGTAATTGTAAAGTAAAGTGCTGCCTGGTCCATATGACCCATCATACATCACTGATGGATTTAGATCAACATCTACACTTCACTTTCTAGAGGTGTCAAAGTGAAGAAATAGAAAGAGATGTTGGCAACACCCCCTCAGATACTCCAAAGAATGTGATTATTACCAGGGAGTTACTGACCAGAAGTTATCACGCCTCTTCTGCCTCCTGCTTTTTCAACAGCTTCCAGCAGTTCTTCTGCCAAGCAGCAGCTCCACTCTAATTAATATACTACAGGCTATTGTCCACAGCATCTAGAAAAAAAACGCCAATGAACACAATACCTTCATCACTAGGGAATTTTTTTGCTTCTGGGAATTTAAATCTGGCACAACTAGGGAAATAAAAAATTCTTTTAGCTTGGGAAAGTAGTTTTAGCCCTTTGTGATAACTTAGGCATTGCCAAGTCTTTTTTTTTCTTTTTTTCAATGCATACTGTTTTCTCATAACTGTTTTGAAGATTGAGGATATAGCTTGGGAAAGCTCTACATAACTAATTTTTGTGTACATAAAAACAGAACTATTCTGCGGGCAACACTCAAAATGCAGGATATTGAGAATTAACACTTAAATAGCAAAAGAGTGCTCTTGGGACAATGCATGAGCTAGAAGAACCTATCCTTTGAAGGAAAGTTTGTTATCCCTCAAGAAGCTGCATCAAACTTCCATTTCTTAATGGTCTGTGACTGATTAGTAGAGAAGACCTTTAACTCTTTTCATTTTTGTTTGTTTGAAATAGCAGTCGTAGAACAATGTACTGCTGCACCACTGATGACCCCACACTATTTGTAGTTACAGTAGAGGATATTCAATCAAGTGAGCTAACAACAGACTTGAGTATTATAAATGTGGAAGAACTCACACCTGTTAGCAAAAATGACTTCCATTCACAGGTTGTTGTATTACCACAGGTGCCAGAATAAAAGATGAAACTGATAGCTCTAGGTTGAATCCCAAAACAGTAAAACCTCCTAAAAAAGGCACTCAAAACATCCAGATAGGACTTAACAATTCTTGACTTTTAAATGCATGGCTTTCGAATGAATGATAAAGCTCCTTATTCTGCAAGATGCTCTGTGAAACCTATGACAGTATGCTCATAATTTATGACATGGTAAGGAAAAAGGCTTTATTTTCGATAGTAAAGGAAAGATTCCTTTTGTTTGATTATAGCATTCAAGTTTTAATAGAGCAATAAATGATGTGGGCTGACAAAAGCATGAGGTGTTGAGAAAATGGAGCAAAGTTAGTATTCCTGACAGTTTCATCAGCAATACCTGAAAAATATTATCAGCAGTGGCATGTGATTGGCCATCTTCTTTAGCAACACCTGATATGTTAGGTTTGTTAAACTTCTGTTTCTGGGATCAATACAGATTGCTTTTCTCTTCGGCTGAGGACAAACAGCTATTTAGTTAATGTACTCCAATGTTTGCCTACCTTGCAGGAGTCCCAGCTGCCTCTGGAGGCAACAGAATTATCAAAGTTCAAGTGCGTAAGGGAGGCATGCTTTTGAGAAACAGAACAAAGAAGGCTCTGCTGTCTCAGGAACATAGATCTCTGGCATACAATTTAGTTTTTTCAATATGAAGACTAAAAAAAGAAAAGTCAGGTCTGAGGATGGGGAAGTTGGCCAATACTCAGGCCCATAGTATGGCCCCACCTACAGGGCTACCAGAGATTCCCATGACATAGCCACTGCTAGAGCTGGCAGCTGAGATAAAGGAATGGCTGTAAAATGTCTTCTGGCCTAAGATCAAGAATCATGTTCCTTCCTTTTTTCTCTTGAGTCAACCATTTAAAATGGCATTTGTGCAGCCAGTACAACTTACCTCTATGGGGTTTAAATCACTTTCTTCTTCCCCGTAGGCTCAATAAAAAAAAATTTTTTTTAACTTTTCCAGGGTATAACGGATTCAGAAACAAAATGGACCTCAGAGAATTTTGATATTAAGGAACTTGCTGTTGAAAAAAAAATAGAGATTCATGGTTATCAGTCTGCAGTTATGTACTTGTTGCCTTCTCAGCCTATGGATTATTATGATTTGGAGCTGAAGTTGTATAGAAGGATATATGGTTAATGAAGGTCTTTGTCATTCTTCAAGACTGATGATGCTATCCAGCCATATAATATTATGTCCCTTATTGCTCACCAAGCTTTCTCTGATGGCTGTATCTATAGGTAACAAAACATTAAAGAGAAAATTGGTATTCATTCATTTTGCATAACTACACAGTACACAGCTTTGCTGCATGAATATGCTGTGCTTTAGTTCTTAGATCAATCTCTATTTAAATGAAACCTTTAACAGGAAACACATATGACTTATTAATATAAATTGTTTATGGTGATTTCAGATTTAACTTGGTAGGCTGGTTTATAAACCCTGAACTTGATTGAAAGCCCTATGTAGCAGTTGAGATTTTTCTTACAGGCTCTTTGCTGTGCATAACTTGCCTCAATTACTTCAGCCATTAAAGGCTATCATTTTTCATAAGGTAAGATTAAATATTACCTTGTGAAAAGAAAATAGACATTTTAAAAATATATCTGTTTTTATTAGCTGCTGTTCAGAGACCATAGAGAATTGGTTAGTAGTCTGCGGAATTATCACTGCCTTTTGCAGGAAGTAAAGGGTTTAAGATGCTATTCCAATTCTTAAAATATTTTGATTGCACATTTTATTTATTGATTCAATAATATAATAATGTATTATAACTCTGAAGTTTATAATTATAATGAAAGTTCTTTTTTTAGTTCTCTTTATGCAGGAAAACACCATTTTACTTTTCTGTTCTGACAAAAAACATATCTTAAACTTTGCAAGTGGATTGTAACATTTTCAGAGACAGCAAAGGAATTCTTATTGATGAAATAATAAGCAGAGGTTTCTATTTCACCTAGGTGTATTAAGAGGAGGGGAGGGAATTTTCTGATTTCAGTTTTCTAATTTTTGTATGATTGTGTTGCTGAAATGTGAAGATAGGTCTTGTTTTTTACAACCGTCCCAACAGTAGTGCACCGCACAGTAACAGAGACTTCTGCCCCATAGAAATAACAATGTTTAAGTAATGACAGAAGGTCAGTTGAAAACTGGGAAGAATATAATGCACAGTCAGCATAAACCTAATTTTCACATAAATTTACACAGGAGAATAAACTGGATGAAGGGCTGAGGGGTGGATGATTTGTGCGCTGACTTTACTGCTTACTGATATTCCAGAATATGTCCCATCTATGCCTACATGTTTAACAGGAAACTTCTATTCAGTGTTTTAAAGGTTAATTCAAAAAGGTATTCACCAATGCTTTTGTACATTCACCAAATACATCTGAATGCACCACTTTCTGCTCCTGCAAGATTAAATTGGCAGGAGAATTTAGACAGAGATAGTAGATTATGCAATCTAATGACTTTTTAAAGGCTTAACATGCCAGGGTCCCGGCACTACCTGTACAGTAAGGCTCCCAGAGCACTTCCTGTAATAAGAAGAACTTGTCCTAGATCTTTATTTCCGTGTGATTAGTGTATCGTGCATATGCTGTCTTTCTTCCTTCAGCTAGAGGCAGGTATAACAGTGTTATAAATTATTTGCAAATAGGTAACACAGAGTTAGACATACAAACACATAACATCTGGTCATGAAAAAATGTCAGTGGTGCATAGCTTGAAAACCATTGAAATTCTTTAGAGTGAATGGTAAGATCTACTTTTTCTAATGGCAAAATATGCAGATATGTACAGACGTAAATTAATAATGTTTTCTATAATTGAGAGGTTTTTTGCCAGGTGGCTTTTCCATGAAAAATTGTTCATATAAAGTAAAGAAAGCTAACAGGAGCTGCTGAAATCTGCCAATAGCTTTTTAGGTTTATGCTGTGTCTGAACAGTTCCAAAACAACACAAAACAAGTCTAGAAAATCACATTTGAAAATGCATCATTTGCATTTTAATCCTTTCAATGTTTGTACAAATTTTACTCTTGTCTATACAAACAAAATTTCATTGAAGCTGCCATTGATTCCCAATCTTGCAGCTTTGCGGTACATGCTAGTGAATCCTGCAATAGTACTGGAAACGCTGACAATTTATACATGATGTAGGATTTTTAATAATGACTTGAATAGTTGTGGACTTTTTAGTAATAATGCCATAAGTAAGGCAGCAGTAACTTTTACAGATACAAATCAAATGTTTGGCAAACTGTCTCTTATACAGACTATCTGAGCAGCTGAACAGTTAATGCTGTTGTCATTGACTCTTCCAGAGGAACCATACTACACTATTGCATCAGCCAAATACAAAGTAAAAGTACTTGAGAACACATAAGAATCATCAGTTAAAACACAAAACAGACATCATTTGGGGTTATTTAAAAATCTAAAATGGAATTTAAAATTAGAAATATCTTGAAGCCACAGGCTTATCTAATGATTACAGATAATGGATATCAGCATCAGCATAGCTAGTTTTGAATGATGATTCATACCAATAAAGGCTTGAAAGAGGAGAATTATCACAAGACTGAGAAAAATAACCTGACCATTTGTTATTTTCTTACCTGATCTTTCTTCTACACCAGCCATGGAGGTCATTGGACACAGTGATTCATAAGCATAGACAGCACTATTGTCAGGAAACACAAGATGAAGTTAAATTCTGGACAAAGATGAAACCTACTTCATAGCTCGATGTTGCATACAAAATTAATATCAATTAAAATGAAAAACAAATGGATCACAGGCAGAAAGGGGACAAGTTCTATAAGTTCCTGAATTTTGCATCATTCAGTGAGACACTAGAGAAGTCCTACTTATATGAAAGAAAAAATAACCAGGAAACTGTTAAATAGGGGAATGCTAAGAACGCTGTACTTCCCTTCTTTGACTCTCCCATTTATACCAAGAGAACCTGTGCAATTACATTTGAGGACAATTCAGGGCTGAACTGTTAATAGAGATTGAAGCAGTTGTAGAAAATAACACTGCAGCAGCAGTTGCCTCTTCTGCATATACACTAGATCCATGGACAGAGAATACCTGAGTGTGGTCCTGCCTCCAAGTCTGTTAACTTAGGGTTCCCATTACAACAGAACATGATTGTCCTTCAGTTTTTCTATGCTTGTCCCCAGACAGATGGATGGCACGAATGAGTAAGATTGAAGTGTTGAAAGTGGTTACAACAAACATGTTGAGCTAGATGTGCAAATCCTTTGCTTGCAAAATGGATATCAGTCTGTTAAACTAGCTTTACTCCTATCTTGTTTTCCTCTGTGGCACAGTGAGGTGGTGAGTTATTTTTAATTTATTACAAGAACAGTCAAAAGCAAACGTAGTCATTTCTGGGGAGACATTTTTAGTTGTACTTCAAGCTCTGGATCAACTTGCTTTAAGCTCGTTGAAAACTCTTCACTTATTTTTAGTGAAACGAGTCAAGCCTTAAATGGGCTAAGTTCTATGCAACTCAATGCATGTGTGCCTCCATGAGTCAGCTGCAAATTTCTTTGTAGAAAATCATTAGTTATTCATCCACTGTCTACTAGATCAAGTACTGTATTTACATGTGCACTTCTGTCACTGCTTTGGAAGCAGGTATGATAAAACCTGAATAGCTCTGGAATGAGATGCAAAAAGAGAGGAACAGAGCACAGTGATCCTAGGAAAGAAGTTAGTTTCTAAATCTGAGTAAATAGACCTCATCTCAGTCATTATTAAATGAGTAATTATATGCCATATTTAATATGACATATTATTTAAATGACATAAAAGTCATTAATTCCAGTGGAAACTGGACCAGGATTTATGCCTTGAAGTATGAGAGAGATTACAGGTGTAAACATTAAGTTCTATTTTCTATAACCCTTGGTGATGTCATTATCATCTTTTTCTATTTATTTATTTTTTATTACTGCCATCCCTTGGCCTTGGAACAATAATAAATACAATATATTTTTCACTAGGAGCTGTATACTGAGTCATCTTGTTTACGTAGCCCTGAAGAGTCACCCAGACACCTTGTGTTTCAATATGATATAACAGGTGAAGGTAATTTCTGTTGGCATGGAACTTCTCCTATCAGTAGATATGAATGAAAAATTTGATGAAAAAGTACATCAATTTAAAAATCCTATTTTAAACATCCTGCTAGGTATTATTTTTTGAATACCTGTGATTTCAAACTAAAGTTTCAAAATAAAGATTTTGTTATCATCTGTTGTTAAGAGTTTGGGGATTACTCTTGCAGAATGCTTTTACCTTCAGTATTCATGCATATATGTGAATTCTTCAATAACTACAGAGCTTATCTCAGAAAACTAATGTATTGTAAGGGCCCTTCAAAGGGATTATTATGAATACAAAACCACAGAAAAAGCTTGGCAGTGCCTGAATTCTCACCAGCAGAGGGACTTTGGTTAGAAGGTCACAGTGTCAATGCAAAGAAATCAATCTCTGAGGGCAGCCTTGGCTTTCTGCATCCCCCAGGATCTACACTGGGGCCCACTTAGGTGTTCTGATTTAGACAGACAGCACATCTGCTTTACATTGGGCAGAGAGAAATCTTGAGGGCATTTTACTGGAAAACATTTTCTTCTTGGATTTACCATAGAAAATTGAATTCACAGGGTAATGATAATATTACTGAGGTTTCCTGATCTTGTTTTCAAATGAAAGGTTGTTTATTGTATCAGGAGAGTATCTACAGCACTTAGAACAGATAAAATCCAAGGGGGATTAAAAATGAGAGTTCAATCTGTAAAAGCAGAAGTCCGTACTTAGAAAACATACATATTGTATATGTACATCTATTTGTTATTGTTCAGAGTTTAAGTAGGCACTTGGGCTTTCACATCAGAAGCAATTCATTCTTGGACCTCTCTCATTATCTCTTTCCGTGTATATATATATATGTGTGTGTGTGTGTGTGTGTGTGTATGAGAAAGAAAGAGTTGGTTTCTTTAGTTTCAAAACCTCTTATGAGCTATTCAGCTATGTCTAATTTTTTAATTAAAATGTGCATAGCATCTTTTTCAGCACTGTAATTTATTTTCTACTAGGAGAAATTACTTTAAAAAAATCTCTACAAAGGAGGATAACAAAATCTGCTAAACAATACATTAAACAATCTCACACATCCAGGGTAAATCCCTGTTCTTCCAAAATTGCTGAGTTCTGTTACTTTTCGTTCTTTCATTCGCTTTTTCAAGAAAGCTTAAAACCACATATCTCTTGTGATTAAATGTAAATCATCTGAGCACAGACATTCATCAAACCATCATCTAAACACAAAATAAAATGAGCTGGTCTGAGAAACAATCTGTAGGTAGAGTTGAGGACAGGTACAAGATGAATACAAAGGGAAATAAAACCTAAATAGAAACACACAGTTGCTAAGGAAAAACTGAATGTGTTACCGCAGTATTCACAAATACATTTTTCCCAACAAATACTTATGCACAACTTTTTTTGCAAAGGATTTGTAGCAGAAGACTGAGGAACAGAATTTGTGCAAGAGAACTCTGTCTGTTCAGCTCAAAGCTTTTATAGGTTTGGAATCAAAGAATAGCATGGGAATAGAAATACCGGTTGTTTACTAAATTGTGTATATACCACCAGTGTCCCAAACAAGAGGCAGCAAAGCAAACTGGGTCAGTAGAGAGCCATAGAGCAAAATATATTTCCATAAACCATTGCCTGAATCATGTAAAATTATTTATGTATGCTAAAGATAAATTGTTTCAAAATAATCTATGAACAGAAAGAGACACTAAATGGGTCAGTGAAATATCTGATGGAAAAAATTTAACCAGCACTAGAAAAGATGCCTTGGATCTACAAAAATCTTGTTTAAAGACATCAGTGAATGTGAGGAGAATGCCTCCGGTAACGTAGTGGCTGGAGCTGGGTTCCATGGTGGGCAAAGAAACACACGTTTAGCGCACTTCCTAACAGCAAGGGTCCCTTTTTCATATTTGCTCTCATACCAACTCGATACAACTGTTCCAGATTGTTTCAAATGCATCAGTTTCTGTATTCATTATTTATTGAAAAAAGAGCCAAATATTTTTCAGTTGTGGCAAATATAAATGTGAATTAATTCTACTGAAGCTAGTAAAACTCCTATGGACTTTCATGGGATTGTAAAGGAAACCAAGAGTTAGGCCTACATTTACACTAAGTTGTAACTAAAAGGTTTTTCTTGACTAGAAAGAGTGATTGCTCGTCAAACCTAATCTAAACACAATTTTCTTCCAAAAGTAAGCAGGTATCCACTCAAATCCAACTTTGTTAGACTCCTGAAACACGTTCAGTTGTAATCAAAAGATGTTACACTTGTTTTCACTTGGAAAAGGATTCAGTTTTGACAGTATGTCTTAGACTCCCCTGATGATAACCTGAACAATTATCTTCAACATAACTAGAGGCCTTAGTATTTCATCAAATATTGTATACCCCACAAAAGAAATGTTGTGATTTATGAGATGTCAGTGCAGGTTTGAGCAATCACTGAACTTAAAGATCTGTGTCTGTCTGGCCTGTCTTCTTATTTTTCCAAGAGCTCTTTTACTTTTTTTGTTGTTGTTGTTAAATGACAGCAAGCTAAGGTCAATTCAGAACTGTAGTGTCTATGTGCTTCCATCAATACTGACTTAGCATATGCTGGTTATGCTTTGCTTCCTTAATATTAAGACATTAAAGAGAGTGTAATTCCAATTTGCTTGATTTCTGTTAATTTTTTTCTTCTTCTCTAATTAATTTATTAGCATGTATTTAGCATTTTAGATAGTTTATCATGAATATCTTCAAACTCTAATAAATAACAAAAAGTCCTACTTTTATCAGGAGTAGCTGGTGGGATATACCTTGATGCACTAGCACTTTAAAAACCTGGGGTGGGCAGGGGGGGAGGAGTATTTCAGTAATAGGGTTTTCTGGAAGGTTCCCAGCACTGAACACACTTAACCGCATTGAGCTGACCACTTAACAAAATGGACAGTCTGAGGTCACCTAAAAAAATTTAACTAAAATCCCTTTTTTGCAGGGAGGCAGACACACCTTTCAATGGGTGGTGATGGCTGAAACCCTTCTGGGTGTTGGTGAAGAATACACTGCTATCCCTGTTGTATCAAGGGTACTGTTGTGTGGTTTGCTTTAAGACAGTTTTTCATATGTTACCAGCCAGATTGTTTTTTGGATGTATTTTGTGTGGATCTTTCCTGTGTTGAAACAAAATGAGAGAGAAGCCCTTTAAACTCTCCCCTCAACACCTGCTCAGCAGTTCAACTTAGGTAGAAAAAACCCTCTTCAACATATCATCCTGTTCACCACACATGACCCCTTTACTGCACCTTAGAGGTTGATTAAAAATTAAATGCAGTCTTTTGGATACTGCTTCCCACCATATTTGAGTCGCACACAATTTGCTTCATGCTTGTTTGCCATTTTGGATGCATTTGGTCTATGCACTGATGGATTAAACAACCATGTTATGGTGTAAGTGCCAGGCAATAACAGTCAGAAATGGACAGCTGCAATATCAAACTGCTGTCAGCAGTGTAAAGCCACACTTTTGTCCGCACCCACCAAAAGTATCTTCTTGAGGATAACCTAACCGTGCCTCAGCTTTAAACTTCTGATTTCTTACTTCCTCTTACTCATTTTAGATAGAAATTCTTCTAGAAAGGTACACTTCACTGTACCTGATGGGTCTGCTCGGCTGAGAACGAGCAGCCTTTCTTCTGAAGAGCTCTTCTATCGAAGGCCTGAAATAAGTGAGCAGGAGAGTTGCGCATAGAGCAAAGCTTTGTAGCCGTTTTTGCTAACAGTATTTTTGTCTCCTTACCCCTTGCTTTCCTGGACTCTGCTTACTCGCTTTCCCCATCAGCAGTTTATATCTACAGTGGAATCTAGCTGGTGAGAAAGACACAGGGTTAGCAGCTGTGGCATTTCAGAGCTCCCCACAGAGCTCCAGCTGTCGCACTGCAAGCATCACCTTGGACATCTGTCACAGTGCATCTTGTCTCTGAAGAGGAAGAACTGTGTCTAAGAGGGAGGAGACAGAAAGGTGGCTTATTTTTCATGCACATCTGCTCCTTTGGCTTTTGATGTTATCAAATATGGCTGCTTAATGCAATGTACACCTGTTCTCTAGAAACTGGGAGACTTTGCAAACCACTAGCAACACAAATTACTTTTGTTTATTAAATTGAATTTGTGCCAAATCCATCCTAGTGATCTGAAAGATAAAATTTTAACATTTTGTCATCAATGCTCTCGTAGTCATTGGCTTTATTATATGTTTTTGTATATACATTTACATGTGATGTGCAGTATCTGTGCTGTTTTCCCTGGAGATCAGAAGAACTATTCATGAAAACTGTTGGCTTAAAAGGAAAGAAAATACTGCAGTTGAAGTCACTCTGCAAAATTAATTCCTTTTTCAAGAATGCCTCTATCATGTACTTCCTCAGGTCAATAATAAAGAGAATTAACATAGTCAAGCAATTTAGGCAAACAAATTAGTTTTGTTTTTTTCTTTTTGTTTTAAGAATAAGGCTTTGTTTTCAAGGAATGAGAAATTGATCGCTTTTTAAAATATATATATATAATTTTCACAAGAGCAAACATTTTTTAGATTTGCTTCTAAAGTACTGCACTTTAGGAGCTCTTTCTTTCCTAAGGGAAAGCCTTTTTGCATAGCAACAAAGTGAAACAGAATGTGAAATGCCTCATCTAGTAGTATTAGCCAAGAAAAATGAAATGGAAAAAACAATTCAAATGTTACTGAACATATTACATTTGAAAATATCTTATGAAGTATGCAAGGCAGATATGGTGGTATAGTAATTAGGAATGATTAACCACACACCCCATTAGGATTTTTTTCCTACCATAAAAGCAACAGTTTATCATATCAATTAAATTTATTTTTCTCAGGTGAGCCCTGAATGTTTATTGCTTACATTATTAAAAATATTTCTTTTAGCTTAAATAGATAAGAAACTTAACTAAAAGCCAGTGACATGACCAAGAAAGAATGAAATCATGGGTAAAACAGAGGTCTTTTAAAGACATTTATTGGAGAAAAGTGATAGTTTGTTCATAAGAAACAGAATTCTGAAATTACAACTGTATTTGTACTTCTGCTCCACCATCATCTTAAGGAAGTATATTCGGTCCTTGTTTTTCTTTTTCGCAATTGAAATGTAAAGTGCCACACCACACTCTCTTCCACCTTTACAAAAAAACATCCATCCTGTATATATCAGTCCCAAGCAAAAAAAGGAGTTAAATCAATGGGAAGAAGCCCTACCTTACCTGGTTGGGCTCTTGGCTTGTTACCAGGGCCTGCCATGCCTCCACCACCTCCTTCTACCTTTTCTCTCATTCTTTCTCAAGATCTTCTATCTGTAGGTAGTTCCCCAATAATGGTACCTGCTGATTTTGGAGGGTCCAAAGATCATCTTCAGCTAAATTTGGTTGTTTTCTTACAGGGAAGTGGATTATTTCAAGCATCCAACCTGCCCATAAAGTTTGCTCAATTATCCTCCACTCTTTGTAAGGGAGTACGTTACTGGTTCCACATTGTACTTACTGGGAGCTGTTCCTCTCTGTCTGACCGGTCTGAACACTGTTCAGCTGTACTGGTGCACATGTGGAAACCTATCAGCTGTCTTTCAGCTTTAGTCATCCACATCACTTTCCTTCAGTCAAGAGGATGTGGTTTTGCTCTGTGACATACCTTGCTAACAGTTATGGTTAGAAAACTGTATTTGCCATATTAGACAGCTTCCACTGGGGCCGCAGGCCAGACCCTGTAGGATTGCTGTGAAGTCAGCCCATGTCCAAGCCCCTGGGCTCCAGCAACCAAAAGCAAGGGCTGTCTTTTTACCGGCTATTTTCTGCCTCTTGCGGTTTGCCTATGGGCCAGCAAAGCAGAAAGGCCGAGCGCTGGTTCAGTGTCTTTGTGCAGAAGGGAGCTGAGACAGGTGTAATGGCTGAGTCTAAAAGCAGTGCCTGAGCAGGAGCGCAGAGGAGGACCGCCCGCAGCGGGCCTGCCATGAGGAGCTCTTGCCTTTCAGACCAGGCTGCAGTCATGCTATTGAGGGCTTCTCTTCAAGAGCCTTCAGACTGAGCGCTTGGTTCTCCTCAGTATTCTCAGTTGAAAACAATTATGACTGGCAAAGGAAAACTGTTTTCTTCTCTAAGTACATGATAACACCATCATCTTTAAGTACAGGATAACTCCCAGCCACGAAGGAGAGCACCATTTTACCATACTGCTAGTCATAGGAAACAATGCACTGAAGATTTTCCCCATTCTAATAATGCCTTTATTACTCCTGAGACAGTTTTTGCATTTGGTTCTCATAAATGAAAAGCCTTTCATGTGATTTCACCTAGGTACTAATTATTTACATTTAGTACAATAAGATGTTTGCTATGACAATATAAATTTATGCAATTCATTCCCTGAAATTACCATCAACACTGTTCCCAAATCACAACTTACAGTCTGCTTCATGAAATCTACCTTATTATCTGAAGTATAAATCATTTGCAACATCAATATTTTCCTGTTAGTAATAAAATGTATATACGTCAATTGATCTTTCTTTTATGGTGGTAATATTTTTAATATCAATCTACATGCACAGAGAAAAATGTAAATCCAATATGATCATGATTCATTAAAGAGTTTAGAGATTCCTGTAGTCCCTGAAGTATGCTTTCTGATTGAACACTGCTAAAGCTGCATTAAGTTAAAACATGAAAGTAGTCTTCCCTGTCTATAATTTCTACATTTATTAAAGGATTTGGAATTCAAAGTGCAATATGCTTCTTTAAAAATGCAAACTAGATGGGTCAAGTGACTAAGAAGCATCATAGTAAATGTGAAGGGTCTGAAGTAGTTCAGAGTAATTTAAAAAGACTGGTTTTAGGTAGACCTTTATAGCAGTGTCTAAAGAGAACATAAGAGGTAACCTTACAATGACAATTTTTAAAGGAATCCTATATCCTTTAAGAAGACAAAAGCATAGGTCTGATTGCTACGTGTTTACCTTATGAAAGAGCTGACAGTAACAAAAATATCTAGCCAACATTTCTGAATTTTATGRTAGCTGTTCTCCCTCACTGATGCTCTCTTAGAGCCTAATCCTGCACAGCCACTAGGAGCTTTGTCATTAGCTTCAGTGAATACAAGATTAAGCCATTACATGTTATTGCATACTATTTCTAATATCCCCTTCCCATTTTAATCCTGTAATACTGAAGTTATTCCTAGATCCTGGGTAATTAATGTAAATGATCACAGGATGTTTTTTAAAGATTTATTATAGCATTTATTCCAATTCCAGTATCTTTTATTATCTCTCCATATCTTAACATTCTAGCCTGTATTCTTATACAATATGTATGAGATTAGTCTAGCAGTGTTTTGCTGGTAATGGTCTAAAGCCACAAGCAAGAGAAAATCTGCAGCTAGAGGTTTACATTTTACTCTTAAACCCACCACATAAGAGCATCAGCCATCTGAAGCACACCAAAATACTGGCAATATATTGCCAAGCTCTCAGCTGCCATCTTATTTTCTCTCACTCTCTTAAGTACATAGCTGGATCATCTTTTCTCTTTTCATACAATTCCTCCCCCTCCACCCAAGCCAACTGCCTTTGCAGTTCTTTCAGAGGTATGTGACCAATATGTACCTAACTAAACTGTGAGTCATTGCCTTGCATTTAGCTTTGCTGCTGCTGTTTTGGATCTGGAGAAGGATTTCTGTGCATGAAAGATTGTCTGATAAAAACACATTACTCCTACACTTGTCTCCCCTGAAATTAGTCTACATTACTTGTATTGATTTATATCTTCCTTCTACTAAAAGTATAATTCACATTGTTCTGCTAGCAGTCCAGTCTTTTCTTTTTACATGCTATATACGTGTAGAAGCATGATCCTACCTGTTAAATTTGTCATTCAGGAGTGTTCACTTCTAGCAGATTTAATAGACCTTTTTGTCTCCACTCTCCAGTGAGCAGACTGCCACTAGAAATTCTTTCACCAGAACTTTCCTGCCGGGTTTGCACAAGAATAATGTAAAGATATACATAAATAACCCATTCAGCTTTAACTGATTCTGTTTAGAGTTGATCAGCCAAGAGTAGAAGTTAAAAATTGCGTGAAGCAACATCTGTCCTGTCTAGTCCAAGTTACTGAAGACATTTACATAAAACTCAATCCAAAGGGGATATTTTCTTATATAATATCTAATAAATATCTAATAAAGAAGAATATTATAAACATTCTAAATATCTGCTAAAGAAGAAAAACTGCTTGTGCCATAGTAAATTTCTCCTTGCAATCACTTATGTCTACAGTCCTGAGTGATGAAAAGAAATGTGTATAATCTCTGGGGTAAACTTTTTTTTAGATTTTTTGCTATTTCTTTATCTCAGTACCAGCACAAGGGAGATAATAGTAAGAATGACTGATAAACTATATATTTTTTAATCTGTAACCTTAACTTATTTCAGTTAATAATTTAGAATATTTATGATCATATAAAGGAAAACTTCCAGTATTTCATTCTATATGACAAAAGGTTTATATGCTAAAGTACATTAAAAATTTTTTAGCTGGAGGTAACAGATGGTTGTCATTTTTGATATTATTCACCCAGAGAAATATACAGCCAGCATATCTGACTGCCAGTTTATGCTTGTACACTGCTTTACCTTTTATTTTATTATGATAAAACCTCATTTTACCCTTCCACACTGATTATTCTTCAGTGGTGTGTTTGTGACTAAGGTTTTAAGATCTGAATCTTAAGATCAGAAGAACTCAGTCATAAAATGCATCAAAATAAGTGAAAACTAATGCTAAGTTCATCTAGAATTCAGTTGATTAATTTGTTGCCTTTAGGAGAGCTGAACTCTTAGTTCAACAACTCTGATATATGGTAGGTACTAAGTGTTTCAATAATACAGTCATTATTTTTTAGCCTTAGAGATCTCTGTGGCTTTGCATATTATGATCTAAAATATCCAGGAAAAGGGAAAGAGTGTGGTGACTGCTATGATTGAGATTTGCCTTATGCAGACTTCATTATTAGACATTTCCCAGAAACAAGAGGAAAAGTAATAGGAGAGCTGTTAACACAGCCAAAATGCTTCATGAGCATCCATGGGCCAAAATGTAGAAAGATAAAGGTTTTCTTTTATAAAGACTGGCCACCTTCCAAACAAATGATTCCACCTCCAATCTAGTGAGAGCTGGTGCCCAAAGTATATATTTTCCCTGATCCAACTTAATGAGAAGCATAGTATATATTAGAGCTGAACACTATATAGGAAGGAAATGCCAGCCTGTCCCAAAACCCAAGCTTGATCCAAAGCCCAAATCTATGAGAATTTTTTTATAGACTCCAATGAGCTCTTTCTTAGCAGCTGATAATGATACTGAAAGAATCCGTGCTGCGTTTTTCTGCTGGACTGGTTTCTTTGAAGCATGGCACCCCTTTGGGGTTGCTTTCAAGTGTCATGGTAGAGATGGGAACTACCCTCAAGTCTTGTGCTGATATAACTGAAGCTTGGCAGAGTCCTCAAGACGCTGGATCATTGGAATTGTAAGTGCTTCTTGAAACATTCGCCCCACATCTAGGTACCTCTTGTTTCTGGAATCCAAAGCCTCATGATAAAAACACTGGCTTTGTATATAATGCATTGAGCAACTGAGAATACAATATACAAAACCAGCAGGAGGTAAAGCCAAGAGCAAATGTTAAAAGGAAACTGAGAGGAGTATCTTAAACCTCTTTTTTCCCCTGGGACTTGGAACATGACTTTGCACTCCATCTGTACCTGGCTGGAATATGATTCCCATTTAAGCAGACCAGACTGCACAATTTACAGAGCTGTCTTAACTTTAGTTCTGAATTGCTGCATGGCTGAGTCAGAGAATCAGGGAGTTTTAACCAGTTCTCTGACAGAATTCACCTTATCACCTGTATTTTCTGCTACGCCCACACTAGCTTAGAAACAGTGGAAAATTAGTCTTTTTGGTTAAGACACTATTTGTTACATTCTAAAGCAACAGCATTCCTCCTTGAAGTTCAGGCTAACTGAAAGTCGTGATCTATGCATCTTCCTTAACATTTTTAAAGAATTACCATTCTGGGTAGAAGTCTAATGAATGAATGACTATGAAGGGCTCAGTCCTGTGTGCACATATAATACAGTCTATGTCCAACATTGTTTTTAAAAATATGCTTTAGTATTTTTTGATAGAACATACAAAGCTTACTGCTATCATGATTCATTTGAAACAGAAAGCCTCTTGTTCAGTGTAGGGAACTAAGTTGCACATATTCATCCTTTTAAATATAAAAAACCTGCACAACATTACTGTCACATTCCTATTATCAGCATGAAGACAAAGATACATGCGGATGACTATTTTGGCATAAAACTGAAATTTTATAACTTTGCCTTTTACATCTCCCAAATGTCTCAAAACTGACACTTCTACACATCAGTGCTTGCAACAGCATGCACTATGTAATAAAACATGCTAACTTAAACCATTTCCTAGTGTAACTTGTGTTTTCAGTTCATCCTTTATTGTCCCCAGAATTATGCTCTGCTTGATCTCAGGCCACAGGTGACTTTCTGGCAGGAAGCCTGAAAGAAACCTCTGCATCTTTTACTTGAACTGTAACCATGTGAGGAGAAAAATCTACCCATGCCTACGTAAGGTTTTATGGTTTTGTTCAAATTAACCTTGTAAAGGGCTCAAAATTCAAGGTTTCATATTTTGAAGCTTCCAAGAGAAAAAGAAATCAAGTCAAGTCTTGAAAACAGTTTCATGGCCTGATCTAAGAGTCTGGGATGTTGCTGATATTGCACTGATAGGACTGGAGAACATTTTCTGCTTCCCTGGTTGTCATGGCTGTAAAGAGCAGCACATTCGCACTCAGACTGATTCTTTAAATCATCTTAAACATATGTATTCACAAGGATCTTCTAACTACCAGAGATTATATGAGCCAGCAGCTGTACAGGATGGGCCTTTATCTCTTCCTGGGCTTTCTCCTAATAGTCCATACTTCAAGAAGCACAGGAAGACTGGGAATCTGGGGGCTGGGTCAGCAGGGATATAAGCATTTCATACCTATGATTCTGATTCCTCCAGCTAAAACTGAAATCTCCTCTGATCTGTAAGATGTCCTGCATGCCAAAGAACAAGAAGTTATATAGGTCCCTTTTGACAGGGCTTAGATTATCAGTCCTATTAGCTGACTGAGTACTTGAAGGGATCCTTCTCATTGGCCTCTAGAAGAGTCTTGTAGACATAATTTTAATCAAAGCTTAGTCCCTGCATGCAGTGGTCCACATTCTGTCCTTGGTTACAAGTTTAATTGAGTCAATTTAAACTGAAATGAGTGTAGTTACTATCTACTCTGGACATTCTTTAATGTTTTACAAGCCATGAGACAGAGTTTGCTGATTTGTAGACAGTCCATAAGGTTAGTTCTTCAGAAGACAACTCATTTGCTGAAGGAGAGTTAGTGCTGTAGAAAATGTTTAGCTAACCTTTTTTCCTGTCAGTCACAGACTTCAAAGGTGTATAGAAATATTTATACCTACATAGATGGCATCACTGTTTTTCTGGAATAATGAGAATTTCTCATTGCCTGATAGGTATAGAGAAAACAAGAGTTATTAGGTTAGTTATACTATATAAGCCTTTCCCTGAAAACTTTGATACATTACTGATCAAAACAATACTAATAGAAGCAGTAGTAACAGCTGCAGAATACACTGAGAGAAAGACTAGCTTCAGTTGATGAAATTACTGCTATGCTAATTTTAAACAATTATGTTTTAGAACTACCCTGGTAGCTTGAAAGGAGTAGAAAAGCCATTTATATTAGATTATCAAAACCCATGAAGTTCTTCCTTTTTGTCTTCTTTAGAAGTGATGTGTTCTTCATGCATTTTTACAGTCGCTACTTTATCATCATATTCAGTCACCATGCAAAAAAAAGTCAAAACAACCTACTTCGAAATTACTGTCTTGAAATTAAAGAATTTGAGTCTTGTTTTGAACCTAAAAATATTACTTACTGAAAAAGTCAGACTGCTGGAACATTTTGTACTAGAACTGCCTCAAAATAGCAAGGCCAAAGACTTCTATGAGGAAATTCAAAGTGTATTCCCAGCCTTCTGTAAAATACCTGCTAAGTACATACATAATGGCTTCCAATTCAGGGAGCAGCAAGGGCAGGGCTGCACCATAGGGCTTGAGGGAGATGAACTAGAAGGTGTAGGTGACCCCAGCACAGACCATCCCCTCACTGACCAGGACAGTCCTGCAGCATCTGAGCTGGGCACACAGAGCCAGGCACTGGGAACAGGGTCCATCAACACAGCAACAGGATGAACCAGGTCCACAACCCACTCAGGGGTCCAGTCAGGGGCAGCAGGAGATGGGTTGGAGACAAGGCTACATCACTGGTCCAAGGTCCAGGCAGGACTGAGACAAGCACACCTTCAGCATAGCTCAGACCAGAGCTGAGTGGCCAGGCCTGAGCTTAAATGGTGCCCCTGGCCCATGGGCAGCAGGTGTGTGGGTGGGGGACCAGGTGAGGCTGCTCAAGGCCATTAAGACCTATTGGTGCCCTCAGGGCCCTRAAAGTGCTGGTGGACAGACTGGCCCTCCTTCCTGCAGCCAAGCCTACAGCCTCTTTCTGAGCCTTCCTCCCACTACCAGAAAAAAAAGTGAGCATTTGCCCAAAATGTTTTTCACAATATGCGGTAGCTAACATTGAAACACAAACACTTACCTCATAGACAGATATCTTTTTCCAGATGCCTGTCTGAATAGGTCACCATCTCTAGCTATCAGTCGTCTCCCACTACAACCACTAGGATCTGAGGGGCAGACACCTTTGACACATAAGCCATAGAGGAGGTAAAAACTTCATATATTTTGATAGTTCCCTACCAGCCCACCGCACAGCCTTTAACAGACTTAGCTTTGCAACACTCATTTAAAGCAAATAAATGCTACTGAGGGTCTTTCATATCTGAGAGAAGTTCAGACTAGCTTAGTATCCACATAAGGTCCAGACACCACACTGTGAGGAAGACCCTGTCTGAGGGTAATCAGACCTCACTCAGTTGCTGGCATGGTAGGTGGAGTCTTGTATTTGGTGGTGGTGATAGTGTTGCCTGTACACTGCAATGGCTTCATGCTGTTCTTTATGCAGTCCAGTTTCAAGGGAAAATACTTCCGATCTTCCAGTAAAAGCCAGATTTTTCTAGGTTAGCTTTTGAGATACAGTAGTGTGTATGCAACTATAGTATACGTCAGCTGAAATGTTGCTCTGCTGAAGGGCATTAGTTTTTCAAGAGCTTCACAGCCTGTTCAGATAGCACTGCATTTGCTTCACTAATCTCCAAGTGGAGATGCATTCTGTGGCTATGACACTCATGCACAGGCCTTGGGGCAGGGAGGGGAGCAGGGGGATTTTCTCTGTCACCTTATATGATCATCTGTCTGACCTCCTCCAACAAGGTTTGAATATATTAGCCAGTTTCAGCCAAGTCTGACAAAGGGGCGGATGTCTCAGCAGGATTCTCTTCCTGATTCTACTGACAGAGAGACAGGGGAGGAAAAAAAAAAAACAGTTTTAATCTATTCCTTTTAGTCTGGATATCAGGCAGCTGATTAAAAGCTGCATACCCCTAACGCACTCTCAGCACAGCCCAGACAAAGGTAAATAAGGAACTGGAGAGGAAGCAGAGGATCCTGGACTGAGGTTTAGAGAATGTGGCGAAAGGCATCATAAGGTGCCTGGGGATTTTTTTAAGTGGGAGGAAGCTGACAAGTCACAAATCTGTTGGAAGCGCAGCTTCATTAGTTCCCCACTCACAAAACAGCTTGTTTTCCATGAAATGACTTACAAAATATTCTCATCACAATTAACAATTAACTTTCAATTAGGTATTGAAAGATTGTTCTTTTATAAAATGTAACCATGCAAAGATAATTTTACTGGGACTGATTAGCTTGTGGTGGAAATGCAAGGGAATTTAATGGTGCTATTCATTTGTGAAGATGCAATAATGTATGCATTTGCTATAAATTCATGATAACCCTTCTTTCTATTAGTATCTTTCCCTATAAAGATGGATGGCAAGAGTCAGAATGACAAATCCGGAGCCTCTGACTCAGTGCAAATAAGAGCTGCAGTCAGTTATCTGCTGTAACCTTGCTGTGACATGTATTGTCACTCTCAGAGATACACAGATCCTTCTGGATACAGTGCTTCAAACAGAGTCTGCTGAAATAAATGAGAAAAGTCTCAAAAGCTTTGGTTCAAGCCTGTATTAACAGTGCTCTAACCTTAAGGCTAAAGATGTTTTCCACTATTTCCTTGCTTTTGATAACATTAAAAATGGGAAAGCAGAATAAGTAGATAATTTGATAAGAGTATTTTTTTAATACCAGTAATGCAGATGGTTTTCAAAATGGTAAGAGAAACTAAACATAAAGAGTGGAAATGGGGCTTGGAAAATGAGAAGAATGTATGTTTTTTTCTTTGACAGTTAATAGCAAATAAAATATTTACAAGAGACTGCATGAGCTGCTGTATGATGCATACATTTTCATCTGTCCAAGTATGATCTAAAAACAAAAGTGTAAATTAATGCAGTACACACCAAGAGAATTCATGAATTCCCATTCCTTGTTGACCAGTTGTTATACTTTGCTGGGACAAGATGAAAATCTTCAGTTTTCTCAGGAAAGTTTTCAGGAAAGTTAGAAGTAAAAAAAAAAAAAAAGCTGCTTTCTTTAAATTGGTTATATTTGGAATTAATTACCCCGTGATGCCTGACTGGCACAGTATGTATCTGCGTAATTTCTGTGTAGAAAACAAAAATCAAATTTACTCATATCCACATAACTGATATCTTTTTCTTTCTTTTTTGTCTTGTATCCCTATGTGAAAGTCTATCTTTTTACTTACAGCTAAAATACCTCTATCCTTTCCGCAGCATGCGCTGTCAGTCTGCCAGTATTCTTCACTAGATGTCATCATCAAATGTTTTCTATCCTGAAGAAACACATTCTCAGGAAGCAACTTAAAGATTGCAGTGGAGGAACAAAATGAATCTATTTTCAGTAACCAGTGTTTCCCTGTCAAGGCCAGTATCAGATACATACTTTTAAAGATATCTTTTTTTTTAGGTAGACATGGACTTTTGGGTGACTTCATAATACTGTCTTAACATTTGCACTCTATTTGCTCTTTGACTATTCACTCTTACACATATGCTATAAAGACAAAGAGCCTCTGTCATTTCTTATGTCACTCCATTCCACTCCATTGCTTTCACTATAATCATACAGGAGTGGATTATATAGAAGCCTGGTGATGAGTAAGAAGAAACATAATTTTCAGGCATAATTCTTTATTTCCTTTCACTTTCTGTAGCCATACATAGCAAAATGAATGAAATGAAGTTAAAAACCCACCTGGATTAGAAATACCTCATTTTCCCAACTTCCTGCAAGTCCTAGTGCTAAACTACTGCTGGTCCAGTGCTGAGATGTGCTGCTGGATTTTTCCAACTTTATTTAAAATTTCATATCTTAATATTGTAAGATTAATGGTTTTGTTTTTCATGTAGTTCGCTCTTCTTTTTTTGTATCTGGATATTTGTATTTTTTTGTATAATATTCAGTTTCACAGGGGATGATACCTGTAAGTTATACCTGTAAGTGTATGTTTTAGCTCTTCTGTGGTCAGTGAAACTCAGCAGCAAAGGAATAAAAAAATTCTCTAAAAATGCTCAGCCTAAATGCTGTAGCATTCTTTTTATTTGCAGATTTTTGTAAAAATCTGTAGCCCTTTTGCCTTTGGTGGGCAAATAGTAGGTATTTGGTGGCCTGTCTTTCCTCTCATGCCTGATATGCTAGCCTCTGCCAGGATTCAAAGCTTTGTAGTTTTAAATTTCCTTCTGGGTGAGACTCTTAAAATCTTCTCTTTCACTGTTTCGTGTAGTTTGAAGCTTCACCACACTCCCACAGGATAGATTTCCTCCTTGAAGAACAGCAGTAATAATATTTTCTGTACAGTAAAAGCTCAAAGCACTTTCACAGAGGTCATCAGGCATCATTAGCACCGTTTTACATATTGGAAAATTATGGCACAGATATTAATGAGTTGCCTAAAACCATAAAAAATTCAGAGGCTGACTCTCCTTATTCCCAGGAGTCTACCCTTAGCTGTGAGCAGTTATCTATATGAATTCAGGTTTGGGGCAGGGTTCACTGCTAAACTGGACAGTTGAGTGGGTATGATAAAATGGTATATTATGTGTATTATGTAGCAAAACTAATTACAGCAAAAATTATTGTTGTGCATGGAAAGAGTCATTAATTTAGATTCATCCATGCATTACACATTGATCGCATAATAGATCCACTTCCAACAGATGAGTGATATTTAATGGAACTGTTGTATATTAAATGTAGCTTTGGGAAAGCTGATGAACAATTACAGTGGAATCCACAGGAATTTTGAGACAGAGAAAGAGAGCAGTGGCAGCAGATGCTGCACTTACCTTCAAAAAGATATTGAATCAAATATGCTTCTCTGTGCAACAATGGTGAGGCTCATCACAGAAAAAGCTTTTTTGGACTGGTTAGCAGGCAATATCCATAAGTACTAAATATGTATGTTAGTATGGAAAAGTGCTGGATTTGTCCTCAGATATTTGAACCATAATTATAAGGTGCTTTATTTCAAGGAAAGAGGGAATGGACAATTTTTAAGTCAGCTAATAGCATAGCTAAAAATATACCCTTATGTTTCTTCCCTTTTTCTCTCTTTGTTTGATAAGCTTAAAGACACCTATATTCTAGAAAAAAATTTTTTTTGATATCTCTGCAGTTAGTTCTTCCTTATTTAATTTCTGTGGGCAGAAAGCAGCTGTCTTCTGCAAGGGATGAAAAAGGAACTCTTTTCAAAGCATCTTTGGGGCAATATTTATTAATGGCACTACTGCTCAGAGTGCTCCTCCAAATAAATTCTATAACTGTACTGCACTGTGTTCATTTGCAATGGCTGCATCTGAGAGAATTATTTTACAAGTGATCTGATTTTAATCTCCTCTGCAACTCAGATTCCCAAACTCAGTTCACCAATTTTATAATCATCCTAATAACCACGGGACTTCATGTTCAGGATGACAGTAGTAGCCATTCATTCTTCACGCTACACTGGGCAGCTGACAATGTAAAAACGAGACCATGTTCCAGTGACCTCTCCCTCTCCTGATGGGTTACAGATTATCCACCCAGCTAGTGTCACAGCACTGAGTGATTACACACTGTTTTCTTTGTCTACTGTAATCATCCGTAAGTGGTCTTGCAGGTTTTCTATGCTCAAAAAAAAAAAAAACCCGAAGAATCTCTCAAGTCACAGAAGATTATAACCAATGAGTTATCCATGCTGCACTGCACCTAAGCTGGTGTGGCTCTTGGCAGCGGTCTTGCCACTGAGAGGAAAAGGTTAGTTTGCCCAAAGACAGAAATAGCTGGCTTCCGGATCCTGCTTTAGCCTCATACAGCTGCATGCTTTTGCTTGTACCAGTGTGGATATACCCAGTGAACCAGGACTGTGTTCTGAATGTCAATAATTCTCATAAAGAATTGATGAACTCTTTTTTCACAGTCATTTTACAAACAAAGGTTATTCTTAGTCTTGAGCACAGACAAAATCCTATATACAGCCAGGGAAATGTAGTGGGCACTTCAGTGAATCCAAGTTTTCTTCACCTGGTTCAGCAGTTCCTTGCTGCCAAAGGGAACTCACTAGAAAGGACTACTCTGAAGAGATTTACTCTTTAGCTTCTGACTTCAGCGCCCAGAAAAATTGTAGTAGAAGGTCAAGAAAGGTCAAGTACCAAGTCATGGGACTCTACAGACCAATGCAACAGTTTGGTTTAATTTCTGTGTTTCAGACATGTCTGAACTTCAATATGAATTTCAAATTCTGATAGCAATGACCATCGACTTTAATGTGGAAGGGTTTCATTCTGATGGAATAGTTGCTTCTCTTAGGCTGCACCTTAAGACATGTCACTTCTTCTAGGACAAAAATACAAAGGCTGCTAATGATAACACAAGCTGTGGGTCTAGAAAAGCTCTAGTTTACTGAGGCAAGTAAAAGCAACAGAGTTTGGCTTTCCCGCTTTGAACATTCGCTCCTTACAAAGACAATCAAATAAAAGTCAAGTGACAGACCATTATTATTTCTTTCAGTCCTTATCAAAATAGATTGGGCACTAGGAAAGCTTTTCCCTTCTTTGATATCTTTTTTACCCAGAGGACTATATAGATTAGTGAAAGTATTTTTCATTTTGTTTTGTTAAGAGAAATAAGAAACACTTAGACTTTTTTAGACATTCCCAAGATCATGAATTTTACTTGGTGCACTGGAATAGTTTAAAATGAGTCTTATTTTTATGAGCATCACTTGCTGCTCTGTAGAAAGTTAAATTGTGACTGGAACTAAATAAACACCACATGAACCTTTTAATACAATTTCAAACATACTGTGGTGAACTAAATAGATTACATAATTACCATGAAATCTTGTTAGGATACTATTTAAAACCCTTAAATAAAGCAACATAGCAAAGTATAGTTATCAGGAGGCTTTATGGGAAGTCTCAAGTTTTCATAATCATTTGCATTCTGAACAATAGGTGGAAAATAGGTGAAAATAATTTTACATGTCATATTCCCATTAGGACAATTTTATGAGATGGTCTCCAAGGACTGAGTCAATATGAATAGTTCCTGAGTTATGAATTGTACTGAGACACAGGCACCAATACAGAGCTCTCAGTGGGAAGTGGTTTTGAAAAACTAACCCATCAAACTGCGAATTAAGAAATACATATCATCACACATTTCAATGTTTGCTTCATTGTGGTGGCCACTGAGTGATGCCTTCAATGCTGCAACAACATTTTTCTATGAGGAAGTAGCTTGCTAAGATTAGAAGTTAATATATGAGAAGGCAAGTGCAAAAGTCAAAGCTGAATATTGAGTTCTGTTGAATGAACACAAAGGTAACTATTTAAAACTGACCTATTTTTCCACCAGGTGAACATTAACCTAATCCAATCACTTTGCAACATCCAATTCATGACCTGTGACAAGAAGAAGGTTGTCTGGTAGCTGACATCTCACACCCCACTCGCTCAGCAGACTACCGTGAGGTGATCCACCAGGTTACTTTAAGCCCCAGGGCTTAGAGACGTTTCAGCACAGTGCTCTTTGTCTGTGATTCTCATGTACAGTTGGAAGTGACCTCACAGCCCAGTCACTTAGGTCTTGTGATTGATGCAGCCTCTCAATCTTCTCCATAGCTTCAACTCTGAACACCTATAGATATTCTGGCTACAGTTTAACTTCCTCGGAAGAACACAAGTCAAGAGAGACATAAACTTTTAACCAGAATTTCAAGCACAAAGTTGCTCTTTCTTTGGAAGATATTTCAGACTGAAAACACTTTCCAGATGCAAAATTTCTCACTCTAGCTGTTCCTTCCTGTGGCAGTCTCTGGAGGATGTTTTCATTTGGGAAGACAGGCTTCCTCACCATGCTCCCTTCCCTTTGAACTAGTAAAGGTGAATCTCAGAGCTCCTTCGCATAATCTCCAGAGCTCTTTGTCAGTGATTTCCTGATTATTCACTGAAGTCTGGTAGTTAGGCAATTACAGGGAGATTCGTATCTGAATCCTCCTTTTGGAGGCAGAAACTGAACCCAGGTTACCTGCTTCATAGGCATTGTACAAATCAAGATATGCAAAAGATGAGCAATAGTAATTCCTCAATTTTTCAAGGGACAGACAGATCTCCACTGTAAATGAGGGCTAAGAGGGAACCGCAGCCGTGCCAGACCGCATGACAACTGGTGTGGGACTGTAGATGAGGGTGAGTACAAACCCCACGACTTCTGCACAGCCATACAGCTTCTGCCTGGCTCCATGTATCTGACACATCTCAATCAACTCAGGGAGAAGCTTTGGTTCTGCACTAAGAATGTGAGGAGCCAGTGGGAGGAAGGGCTAGGAGAGGTGATGACTAAAATCCCTGGTAAATCTGTGCCAAATTATTTTTAAAAAAGGAAAGGGGGAAAAAAGGATTTTGCAGTCTTGTTTCTTTCAAAGTGCAGATGTAGATTCTGGTGTGGGCTTTACTTTCAGAGTGGACGGAATTAGCTTTCTGCAATTTTATATCAGGTCTGCAACCTGCAGGCACATCTCCTGTGCCAAGTATTTCCTGCAGGTAGCTCCATTGTGCAGGTTTTTGGCATTCTCCTTTGAGGCACATAATTCCCACACAGATTTAATAATGGTTTATGTCTCCCCCTTAAAGCAGAATGAGAGAAAGGTGCCTAAAATATGATTCTGTCTGTTAGCTCTGTATGAGGTCTCTAAGATCACAACAGTCCATGTCCTACTTTCAAATTAAGAAAGCAGCTCTGGCATCCCTCTGCACCAGTTTGTAAATTAGTGACAAGTAGAATTTCTTTTAAAAATTTCTTATAAATGCCAAATACTGCTATGATACTTATATATTGGAAAGAATTATATGAACCATTAGAATCTGAAATGTGAAGTTACTAAAACTCTTTATTGAGCATCTCAATTTAATCTCTGTATGCTGTTTACTTTATTATCAATTTAATTTTACTACTTTCAAGATCATTAAGTAATAACAATTATAAATCAGATAATGTAAGGTGGTCATGACTCATTGACCCAACTTGCAGGAAAACATATAGCTGGCTCTAAATTTCATGCTTCAAGAGAGATAAATAATGGGCTCTGAAACCTAAACACCAGGAGAGGGCTTGAGAGGGCCTTCCAAAACTTCCTGAAAACAGAAATGTAAAAACTAAACATGAATTAACTGATTTAAAGTATTACAGCCTTAGGGTCTTCCATCTTTATCCTGTCCTAGTCATGTGAGTGGGAGTTTGATTGTTGTAACAGGAGGAGAACTATTGTGCAACACAGGGACCTGAAGACCTGGGAATGTGTCTGCAAAGACCGTATGCCCTGCTTGGCTGCTAGATGAAATGCAATTCATCTAAGGCTATGTCTACATTATGAGTAGTGCAGCACAGGAGTTGATCCATGGAGCAAAACAGCTGGTGCTGAGGATCAGACATACAAGCTAAAGGAATTTCAAAACTTTGCTTACTCTGGGCTACGTTTACTCTGGTCCCATAAACTGAAAGCCCATTTATGCCTGGAGAGCATGAGGCTGAGAGCACATTAGATGGAGCACATCTTCAAGTATAGTTTCATTTAAAAGGAATCTAGTTTATTGAGTGCCAAGACCAGCCCACAGTGTGAACAGGACAGGACATGGAGATGATCAGAAATTCACTTCACAAGCACATTCCCGGTCCAAATGAACATGCTGGCATGGGTGCCTTCTTAGTGATTTATTATAAGCATTTATATTTTTGTATTTATCCTTGATAGCTGTTCAAATACTGTATGTACTTTTATGTATTTTTCTACTGTCATCTTCATGGCACAGTAAAGAATATAAGAAATCCGTATAAAAGAAGAATCTATGAGAAAATATGATGCAAAATGATGACCCTGGAGAATGTTTTATCAAACACTTAACTTGATAGGAAAAAAATTCTTACGAGAGAAAAGAACAGGCATTCAGAAAAAAGGAATGCATCTGATAAATACATGTAGAAAATGTATTACACTTAAATTCCAAGGTACAAGAAGTCATTATCTATAGTGCAGGGGGCTTGGAGAAAGAGCAAGAGTCTTCCAGAATAGCTTGTATGAACTCATAAAACATTTTTCCAGCGGCACTTCTGTGAGAAGGATGAAGCAGAAAAAAACAATGGCTATTTTAGAACTGGGAAAGAGACTAGAATAAACGTAACTTCCTACAGGACTATTTTTTTTAAGATACCAGATACTAGTCTGGGATCTTAAGTGTGTTTTATTTAAATAGACTTCCAATTTAATTAGATAAACAAACAAAAAAAGGACCAATGCCCAGAGGTGTCTTATTTCAGAAAATACCTCTCCAAAATACCTGTGTTTATTTTATGCTTTGACTTTGTCTGCTCCATGTGTACATTCTCCTTATAGAGAAGTGCTTATTTAGCACCAAGCACCCTGGATTCTGCCTGTGGAGTGTTCTCAGTGTGCACCTGAGCCCAAGCTCACATCATATTTATACCAGCTCTTTGCAGGAGCCATATGCAGGTATTGCCTTTGTGTCTTCAGAGATTGAGGGAAGAAAATGAATTTGCTTTACGGCCTAGTACAGGTTTGTACACTGCGTAGTTGCTACTGTAGTTCTTAGCCAGGCAGCACTGTCTGTTTTATTTACACTTGCAGAGATAGTCCAGATGATCATTTGAACTTCATGGACTGTTAAGCTCCTAAAGAGCACCAAGGCACTAGCTGTAGCAAACTGTACTCTCGAGATCCCCAGTCTCTATGCTCTACTCTTGAGATTTATAAACAGCCTGAGCTCAGATGTGCTCACAACAGTGGCTCTCCTCACCTGACCCACAGAGGTCTTCTGACATCCCACACCTAACAGCATGGAGGCACTTGTGATGTGATGATAATGAACTCCCCTAAGCAACATAGTGACATGAACAGTAATTTTGATGCAAAAATTGCTTATAGCCTTACCTTGGAGTTTTGCATTGTGGGCAAAGCTGTAACAAGGTGGAAAAGAGAGAGTTCTCTTGATAGTAGCACAAAACAGGAGCAAATATGCTCAGGTTTCCAAGACTGCTGCTGATACTGCTACCTAGGAGAGTGGCCGTAGTTATCCAATGACAGCTGGAAGGTGCCCACCCAAGCAAGTCAAAATGGAAGGAGAAGTGATTGTGAGAGAGAGAAGCTGCTTCAGGTGCCAAAGTATCAGTCAGTGGCAACAGATATTGTCCTTTTAGTTACATCTCTTTTCCACTGACAAAAAGACTTGACATGCCTATAAGCATGGGACAGGAAACATTTTTTGGAAGCATTTTCAGAACATACCCTCCACACACACACACACACACACACACACACACACACTCACAAAATAATGAACCCCTCAAGTCGAACCCTCACGTTCCCTGTCCTGTGCTGTTGCACAAACAGCAATCAGGCTGAGACAAGGCCTACTATGTAACTAGAAGTGAAATTGCTAGCCAGATGCAGCCCAAAATTTTATTGAAGGGTTCTTTCCCTTGCAGTTGTTCCCATTAGACCATTTTATTCTTTTTATCCCTAGAACTACAAAAAGAAAGAGTGTTATCATTTCTCCTAACATAATCCCATCGCAAATATTACTGAAAACTGATACAGTGGAAAAACTATTCTCTTGACGATGATTACATAAATACTACCAGCAAATCTTTCTTCCTAGTTTGGCAATGATACTAAATAACAATGCTGTTCCTGAGAAGACCATGAAGATAGAGAGGCAGCATGATAACTAACTTCAGATATGTAAAGGACAGCTAAAAGGAAGAAGGGAGTAATTAATCTGTTCTCTATCTCCATAGAGGCTAGAAGAAGAAATAATGGGTTTAAACAGTGGCAGGGGAGATTTAGATTAGAAATTTAGGAAAAATTCCAAAGGCAAATACAGAATAACATGAGAACAAAGTGCTGGGGGATTTGGAGAGTCACTGTCACTTGGGCTTTTAAGAAAAAGAGAAAAATATCTGTCAGGAATGGCATAGGATATAGCTATTCCTGCTTTGGGGTATGGGAGATGGACCATAGGGCTTCCTGAAAGTCAAGTCAAGATACATTCTTCAGTGAAGCCTAAATGGGGTGGGGGGAGTGGGGAGGGGTTCAAACAGCCATGGTGAAGATTTTTGTCTGGTTTTGTTATTCTAATTTGAACTTCAGATGCCATCAAATCTTAAAATTAAAAAGGTAGGTAAATACAGTATCTCCTGTCATCTACAAATAGGCTTTATCACATTAAATGCTTTGCAGCTTTTGCAGGATTATAATTTTAATACAGGTTTCATACAACTCAAGAAATAAAAATAAAACTTTATAATGTAAAAGTTTATAATATAAAACAAATGAGCTACACTAAGTGAATCCCTAACTTTAAAAGCATTTGGCAGCCATAAGGGAAAAAAAATCTGACAGGTTCTTCTGCTTTATGCTCATAGAAGGCACTAGGGAGGGTGGATAGTTCAGAAGCTTTTAAAGGGATTTCATCTGTAGGCTGATGACCTGGTAGTTAATGTGGGTAGTTCATTGACTCATTTGAAATTACTTGACTATCTTATTCTTCTGATATGCAGATAAAAGTGTTTCATTAACACCTGAATCACTCCTGAGTGATCCATTAATCCAAGCACTTCCACATAATGGTTGCAGCCACCCTTTCAGCAAGCTGGATATTTACATAAATCAGTTGCATAAATGCAGGTTGTTCTCTAGATTTTCGGCCTTCTTTAGCTGCCATAATTTAAACAGAAAAATATGAGGTTTCATTACTGTGTTAGATATGGAAAAGTATTAGAAGGAATGATTTTGTAAGCCATCCTCAAATTAGCTTGCCATAAAAGAGGATTTTTTAATGCCAGTGCTGATAGGATGATGTATATAATTGGTCATAGCACAAGCTGTACCTAAATAGAACATCCATGCTTCATATGCCTATTTGTACTTGATACTAGCACAGAAAGTTTTGTCTTTGGTCTTGCTACAGCATAGCACAAAGACTGACCTAAAAACCTATTTGACAACTCTAGTTACATTCTCATAAACCTTTGGGTTTTTTTTTTAATCTCTTTGCACTGCGTTAGATGCTCCATGTAGGAAGACAGTTGTGGCATGAACACACTGTACTCTAGTAATGTAACTGTTCAGTGTGTGGTCCCATAGGCAGCTTGCACACAATTTAGAGCAGACCTCAGGGTGGCTACAAGCTACAGTGAAGGCTGAACCAGTCCCTGGCTGCTCTTTGGAAGTTCAGAATCACCTWCTTTCCACAGGAGTACTTCATTTGCACCTATACAAGTATATAGTACATCTATTTTTAGAATAGCCAAATAATTTTAAAGATTTTTAATACTATTTGCTTTTGCTAAAGATTTTTTTAGATTATTTTGACAAACATAACAATATTGGGCAAAGAGCAAATATACTTCATTCCATGAAATTCTGAGAATTTTGATATTGAATGCTTATTACTTTTTAAGATGTTTTCTGTATTGCATTTCAGATGTCAAAACATTCTGTCAAAACGCTCTATCCCTTGGGATTCTGGGGGGAGCAAGGAAGGCGGTGGGGATGCATTTTTTACATACATAGGGACTATACATGACCCTGTCTTGGTCATGAACAGAACCCCAGAGCCACTTTGGGGACCTCGTTGATATCTGAGCTTTGTACATTGACGACAGCTTTGATGTGGCAGGCAGAATTTAAGCTCCTGCTGATCATAGCTGTAAGTCTTCGCTTGTCTTCATTCAAGCTCTTAGCAACTGTGGAACACAGGCTCATAAATGTACTTCCTACTGCTACCTTATCAAAGCACTTAGTCAGATGCCACATGTACTTTTATAGATCTGCCTCCAGTTGTTTGTTAAGATCTGAATTTTACTCCGTGTGAGAGGAGAAGAGTTTTGCATAGAGCAGATAGTCTTTGATTCAAAATCCATGCAATATCTAGCAAATAATTTGTTTGCTAGCTCCCTAAAAGAAAGAAAGATACTCACCACACATTTCCCTTGGGCACATGGGAATACACTGTAGCTCATTAGCTGAGTAGTGACTTGTATTTTTTAATTCTTGATACATAGACTATCATCTTCTGTGTCTCCTGTGTTTTATGGAAATTACACTCAAATCTGGCATTTTAACATTTGCATGTTCCAGAGAACTTTCAAAAGACATGACTGGGACTGTCTTTGGGATATGGAAAGGGTGCACAGACTGCTAGGAAGGGTGCATGAGCTGCTGTAGTCCTTGGTCACCTGTGCCTTATCTGGGGTGCAGTCATAAGGAAGAAAAGGTAGTTATTTTCTTGTGTCACTGACTAACCAATTCAGACCCTCCTTTATTTTCTCCCTTAACAAATATCTGAAAAGACCTTCATAAGTGATGCCAGACATGCTACCTTCATTACYAAAGTAGTAGAACTCAGAGAATCTCTCACCACAAGTGACACAATGTTTCTTTGGCCAAGAAGATGATGCTGAGACTAATGCAGAATATGCAGTTATACGAACTCCATCCTAGCCTTATCTTCTGTCTTCCTGCATGAAGAGCAGGGAAAAAAATAGGAAGAAGAATTTAAAAAAAAAGGAGTGGAGCTGAAAGTGCAATAGAAGAGACAGCCAAAGAGAGAGATCTCATTTCCAGATTTCGCCCTTTGAGAAATAAAAAAGTTTTTGTGTCTTATGTAGCTCAGCGGACCCTGAAGTAAAACATAGGACTTATTGGTGTATGCACTCAGAGTAGCAATAGATTTTGTTTATACGTGAGCAAGGGCAAGCACGATAGAGTCTTTGAAAACTGCCCCAGAGAATATTAAATGTTTGTCTATTTTTCTGTGGAAAGCTGTGAAAACTAGAATTCCACCTCCACTACCCTGAAATCTTTAAGCACATGTAAGGAACAGTTCCTCAGCTTGGTAAATCAGATTATGAGCAATCACTTTAGTAGCATACAAGCTTTTAATATGGAGAAATCTTTACCTTTTAAAGAGCTGTAGGAGAAAAAAATTTCTACAGTGACAATATGCAATTTAGTTCCACTCTCATGCCCACATTACATCCTTCATACAGCAGACAGATAGACTCTGACTCAAAGACATTTAAAATCATTACAGGAGAGAAAGAGGCTTCTAGAAAATATACAAATTCTAAAGATAAGGCCATGAAGAAATACAGTTTCATATTTAGTTTGCTAGCTTTATTTATGGCTGGGAGGTTATCTATGGTATCTGGCACTTCCATAGCATCTGCTTTGCCAACAATTACTATTCCTACCAGCCATGTCCTTTACATCATTTGAGTCTCTCCCAAAAATGTTACTATTGCAGGCTGATATATTACAAAGACATCTTAATTTTCCTGTTTTGCTAGAACTCTACTTCACCAAATATTTGGGATAGCACTCAGGCTGTTTCTAATACTCAGGTAAATTCCCATATAATAGTACAAATAGCTGACAAATCTCAAAAATACATCATGACACTACTTAAAACACTCAAACTTTATGAAGTCTTATACTTGTTTAGATAGAGAAATCATGGATGTTCATAAAATGACCACAGAATAGCTTCTGTCCTGAAAGGAATGCATAATGATGAAATCTGTCTTTTTTCCACCTTATAAAAAGCAAATGATGATAATATTATCATTATATGAAATGCTATTACTGCATGCACACTTTGTGTTGTGATGTGTGTACAATTCCAAAATGACAGGCTTTCAGAAAATTTTAAAAACCTCTAAAAAAAGAACATTGCTTTGTCATATTTTATGTATTTTACAGATTTGTTGTTATGGTGAATACATAATGGACATCTTAATATTTTCACAGTCATTAATTGGCTCTACCTGTAGCTCTAGTTTGGAAACCAGATAATATTACACTTAATGCTCAGTTAAGCATTGCCAATGCTCACAGAAGCAAAACTTTCCAAAGAGAGTTTGCTGTTTTCAAAGTAGCAATTGTACTACTCTGAATATACAATTCATTATCTTTTCAGAACAATTTCAAAAACTGGTGTCATATCAAACCAAAGGTGTGATACTTGCATTAAACTTTGGCAAACAAAACAGAAGTCGTCTTTCAGGAGTTGCAGGGCATAGATTTTTGCATACCCATGTGTAGATATCATAATAATTACTACTAATCTGGGCAGTCATATTAAAAAAAAAAAATCTGAAATCAGAAAATGACCTGTTTGGGTGACAAAGTGGTCCATTTAATAAATGCAGCTCCCTCTTACTGCATAGATTTTTGCTTTTTTTGCTCATTTCCATACACTGAAAGACTTGCTACTATTGGATAAGTATTAATTTCACCCATTCTTTTTCTAAATTACCATGGAAGAAGTTTAGAAGAAAGAACTGTAGAGAATGAAGAAAGGTGCTAAATTGTTACTTGAAAGAGTAACACACATTAAAACAAGTAGCATCTTTTCTCCTTTCATTAGCTGTAAGGGGTATCTATTAGTGGCTTAGCACCACTATTTGGCTGCTTTTTCCAATTTCAAAGTTCTCTTATTTCAACAGGATTGTGTCCCAATCAATGCTTACCAGGGATTCAGAACAATCATTTCCATTTGTATACATCCTTTCCAAACTTTCCACACTTATTCATGGGAGGACAAGCAGACAAGGTGATGCAACCTGCAGCAAGGTGGGAAAAAATTCATTTGCTTCAAATCTTGACAAATACTGAGATTAGAGGAAAACAGACATGGCAGATTACTGGACCTTTGTTGAGGAAAGGGAGGCAAGACCTATAAACAGATATTACAGGTCAGTTTAGATCAAATCAATCTAGATGTGAGGAACCTATTAAAAGCCTCTTCAAATCATCAGATTCGCCTGCGCATGTGGTGTGCAGTGAATATGAAACAGGGACCAGCATCCCTACACAGAAGGGCTCTTTTTGATCCACACCTGCCTGTTGCGTGTGAAGTCTCTTTTCCTGCAGGTTGCAGGAGAGAAGGCGGGCAGGAGGAGAGACCGTACGCATGCCCTCTGCGCCTCTTTGGGTACTGGACCAACTGCTGTCCTTCTCTGTGGGAGCAAACAGAAGCAATCTCTGGATACAAGGTGCAGAAAAGCAGATGTGCTCTGAGCAGAGCATCTAGAATACGAGAAACATTTTATTGGTTTCAACAGTGCATTTTACTTAGCATCCCTTGCTCAGTATTCAGTATTGCTCAGTTTGCTCAGTACAGACTTGCATGATCCTTTTGGTTTATAGTAGATTATGATCAAGGAGGATTCATGGAAAACAGATATCTGTGATGTTTGAGATACTTAGTATTACAAAGATATTTTCAGCTACTTTAATTTTCAGATCAATAGTTTTCAACCTTTTCCTCCCTGTGAGTGATGTTACTGCAGCCATTAACAGGACCAAAAGGTAATGTCAAGAATAATCTGCAAATTGTATTAAATTTTCAGGTATAGATATAGAAGGCACCAGTGTTCTTATACAACGGCTGGAAAATTTTATGAAGCACAACTGGTGTCTGATAAACAGAAGTGTTTGTTACTCTGTGAGAATGGCTTAGGCTAGATGAATCACTATTCTGAATACAATTCTAATTGTTTCAGTGGTGTTATCTGAGGACTAAAATATGGCTTTTGAGATATCCTGACCCCTAAGCAATGAAAGCAACTCAGTTTCATGCTTTCAAAACATCATATCATACACGCTTGCCATTTTTTTTTATTTTTCCTTAGGAATCACTATGGCCACTGCTAGAAACAAGATATTGGATTAGACGGAAATTAGATCTGCTTCAGTAGTGCCTTATGCCATTTTTACTTTCCTGACTTTGGAAGGCTGAAAAATGAAAGAAGGAAAAATTTGTGAAGGAATGCAAACAATTTTGCTTTTGCTTTTTAACCTGCTTTGTCAACATCTTTTTATTTTTCATTCTGAAATGTGAAAAATAACAAAAGGCAATCTAGATTCATGACTCTCCCCACATATTTTACATCCATCAACTGTAATTCTTACATCTTGATGAAATACACAAAACATTTTTATTTATCTTTCATTAAAATAATTCTATTTGCTCCTAAACTATTATTTGTATTTATTAGCTAATACAGTATATTTTTCTTCATTCTCTCAATTTGTTTATACATCACTGTAATTCAACAGACTTCACTAGACATGGTGGAAATAAGCAGAGAATAAGGTCCCATGCTTTTTTTTTATTGTTGGCATTGCATGTAGTTTCAGATTATTTTATGCAGTACATGATTAGTTTTAGTTCTATTAAAAAATAGCAAAATCATAGTCTTGTCCCCTAAAAATAATATTTTGTGCATTCTCCCAGGTACCTCTAATATAGACAATTCTGAGTTCCTCCGGAGGTGTTTATATAGGTCCCAGTGCTGAAATCTGTTACTGTCAAGTAGCATCAGCTAAAAGAGAGACCATTTCCAATGCAAACTGCTTTTTGGCAGACGATTAGTGGTGGGCAAGATATCTGTTAAGCATTTTTTTTCTTTAGCAGGGTAGATTGTTTTGGAAGATATTTCACCTCCCACACATTTTGGTTAGTAACTTTTTCAATTACACAGTGACAATAAACACAACTGATAATTACTTTTTAATAGCCTGGAAATACTGCTCCAAATACAGAAGTTCACACTTAATAAAACAACTCCCCCACCCCAAATTAGCCAAACAACTTCCTATTCAGAATGAAACTCCATTTTTAGAGTTTCAGGAAGCAAAATCCTCTGTTGGCTTACTTTTTTTCCTTCTGTTTACCTATTTCTCTATTTCCTTCCTTGGGTACCTTTGCCATTGCACAGCTTCACCTGTTTTAAGACTCTACGTTTGTCTTAGGACATCTTCTATAGTGACAGCATTCCTCTTTTAGGGTTTTATGTTCAACTTTCTTCTTTAGCAGACAAAAATTATAATGACAAAGTTGAGAAAGGATGGATAGGATCTGAGATCTCAACTCCCTGTCCATCAACAGTTCATTGAGGCTTGCATGAGATGTTCTGCATCATTCCCATTGCAGGGGCTTAGCAGACTACAGGCATTGGTTTGACAATCTCTTATTGTACTCTTTTTTTTTTTGACTCCATGTGTACTTAATTTTCTATGAAATTTTGTGTTTGTTCTGGTGTTGTGGGCATCCTTCTATATGCTTCTGAAATTTCTACAAGACCCAGGGCTTCTGTATCAGTTTCTGCCTCAAAGATCTCTTCTATATTCTGGATATGAGACTCTGAAATGATCCTATTCTTATGCTGGTGACAGACGGTTCTTCAGAAWACTCCAGAAATGATTATAAAATCAGTTGCTGACTCATCCTTGAGTTTGTATGAAACTATGTTTGCTCAAAAATCACATTGCAGTGAGCATGAAATATTTCTCTAGTTCTTCTTTACTGTACTCGGTTTCATCAGTGTAGCCGTAAGGCTTCTGGGCAGGATAAGGTCCTCCCTGGCAGGGCCCTCGTAGATGGAGGGTATTAACCATGACCTTGACAGAACAGGTAAAATCAGTGTCAGGAGGAGACCCTGGCAAGCCTGTCTGCCCATGGGGCTGCCAAAGCTGATGTAGGTGATTTCCCAGCCTGCCCCAGGCGAGACAAGAAGCCCCTGAGATGTCACCAGGCTCCTTTAATCCTTCTGGCCACCAGCTGAAAGGAGAGTGAAGCCAGGTGGGACTTTACATCTTGGGTGACCCTCATCACCTTGAGACCATCCCCCCAGCTGGCCAGCACAACCCATGTCAGATCCTCACGAGGGTGCCTTCAGAAAAGGCTGGGCCAGAGATGCGTGTCCTGTGTTTTTTTGTGGTTACTTGAGTGGGGATTAGGGTGCCAGGGCACAAGGAAACCTGCTCTTTCTCTGCGGTATGATAAGACATGAGGAAAAGCTGCCTGAGGAGGTGCCAGTCCCTGACCCTCAGCCACCCACTGCTGCTCCCGCACCTCCTTCCTCACCCTGCTCAGCTGTAAGGGGCTCCATCACAGATGTGATCACACTGGTTTCAACCCAGCGTTATTTCCTTGGTTCGGTTAACAGCACAGCGCTACAGCCTGCGTTTGTGGCACAGCTGTGGCTGAGGGGACAGTGATGGGAGGGCAGGTGAGACCTGTGTTTGCGCATGGGAAGGAGAGACAGGCATAAGTCAGTTTGCCTCTGAAGGCAGCCTCCTGCTGTGTTTTGCCCTTTGCCTTGCTATCTAAATGCCTCGTAACAATTCTCTTTGGCTTGTGCATGTTTTCAGATCTCTTCTTCCTTTGTTTTGTAATTGGCTCTGTCTCTGTTTGTCATCTTTGCTTTTTCCCCTTTCCTTCTCCCCAGGAGTGCCCTGTGATCATTTTGGTCTAGTTTGCGTTGCTGAGATCCATGACACCAGGGTCAGGCTGCATGCAAAAGTGACCCCTCCTGTTCTTCTTCAGCCAGCTGGTGAGTGATCAGAAGTCACCGAGTGTAGGCATGGACTGGATCAGATATCCCTCAGCCTTTGCAGGCTTATGACAGAAAAGCCACTACATGTGCGTTGTCCTGCCAATTGCTCGCTGTGGGAATGAAATGTGTGGTAGGAAAACAATGTTTAAGGTGATCTGGAACCTCAGTCCCCAAAACAGAGACTGGTTTCTTGTTGTGTTCCATTACTGATCACTCTGTTCACTCTTCCATGCAAAACAATATGAAAATATAATATAAAAAGATACAGCTGGGTATATGACATGATTATGTTTATTAGTTTATAATTCTACTTCTTCCTACTATAAAGTTCTCTGAAAATCTCACAGTGCTTTAAAACCACTAATGTATGAAAAACATAAACAACTACAAGGATAATATTTTTATTCCGCTTTTAGATATACAAACTGGAATTCAGGCCACCATTTCAAAATAACCAAACATTCACACTCAGTTCAGGCATCTCATCTTTTCTACCCAAACTTGAGACTTTGTTGGCCTGATGTGGCTGAGCAGCAGCTGAGATCAGCATGTGTGATTAGTGTTCGGCCTTGGCAGGAAAGCATTCACAAAGACTGCTCACCTTTGCAAATGTTGGCACTGCACAGTCAGTATATGATTTTGAATTCTGCGATGGACATCATTATAGGCTAAACTGCTCATTTTTATGGCTGTTTTTCAAAATCCCTGAAATAAATCAGGTATGATGGAAACATCAAAAATATTCCAAAAAACTACATATAAATATGTAGATTTTATTCTTATGTGTTAAAGCCTCTTGCCTCTCCAACAGAAATGAAATAAGAACTTGTAGCACTGAAAAAAAATTATCTTAAAACATCTGAGTCTAAAATTTAGGGAGGTGATATATTTCTTTACCTTAGTGCCAAAATCTGAAAGAACAAGTGACAGTGTAAAAGAGATTAATAAAAGACAGAGTATGAAACTCTACTCACCTTTTCTTCTTGATAATGTCTAAAACACTGAAAATCTTTTTTATTTCATTTTCATATGTTTTGAGTTCATCTTTCATTTTTGCCAGAATTTTCACTGACACTTGGCTTGGAAAATGAAGTAATTGCTTTGCCAGGAGCAGTCATAAATAAAGCATCACAATTGCTTATACAGTGATGTTAGAACCCAGTATATATTGTTATCTATTACATGGTTGCCTTATAAGAATTCCAAATGCAGACAGTATAATTCCTTCATTAAGCTGAGGTTACTCCAAGACATCATTACAATTACTTTCTATTTAAGATTCAATACAAAAGGAGAGCTAAAAATGTCTTGAGTACATTTAAGTCATCGTTTTACTTTTTATTGCAGTGCACCAATATTTTAATAATGACAATAAAATAGTTTGCTTTAGCAGAAACAATATTTAACACTACAGAATGATTAGAGAAAATATATATAGCAATTAGCTTGTATTTTCTTTCCTAAAGCAAGGTAAACATAGGCAAGACATCACTGGCAACAACGACTGTCTCCAGTTAATCTCACCAAAGACTTTTTCTTGTTTTTAAGGTTAAAATCTTGTTTTAAAGAGTGTGCAGATGTGGTTTGGCTCTTCAGGCTTGATTAAGGGTATTCATCCTCATATCGTACATGAGATTTAATTTATTTTACTTAATATTAACTTCATCTTCATGTTGTTGTTTACAAATTTGACTCTAAAGATTTATATGATATTGAAAAAAATGGCAAAGGGTGGCAGAGAGACGAGACAGAAAAATATTATAAAGAAAATAAGCACACTGTGACTAATTGATCTCACACGTGCTCTCTAAGGAGTTCCTGTAATTACACCATAAATGAATCCTTGTATCTGGTTTATTCCTCTCTCCCTGAAGTGCTTCTCAAGTTCTCTCTGCAGGAGTCAGCATCCCACTGTCTTTTTGTTGTGTATGCTGTCTCTGTAAAAGGTAATTTTGCATTACTAGTCAGGTAAGCAATTATTATAAAATGAATCCTAAATATTTGGAAACTGTGAAGAGCTCAGGGCCAACTTATGGGTATGGATATATGCAAAAGGTTAATTTTAGAGTACCAATCCAATAGGTAGTCATTTCTGAATAACTTGGTAATATATATGATATATAATATATAATAAAATTATATTCCAATAATTTTTGAGAAAAGATTGGTCTAAATCTGAAAAAGGAAGTGTTTTTGGATGAGCTTATTCAGCTTTTCTTAGACCTTCTTATGAAATGGCAACACAGCTATTTTGCAAGAATAATCAAGAGAGAACTAGGTGTAATTTTAAAAGAAAAAGGAACAAATATGTCGATTTGATTTTTCACTCAGCTCTTTATTGCTGTCTTGGGTAGTGCATTTCACTTTTGCTGTTCCACAAGGAATTGCAAACAGCAGAGGTCAAGCTTTAAAATTGCCTAAGTATTTTTGGAATGCTTTTCTATTTTAAAATGGAATAAGTGTACCAGGATACACTTACATACAAATGAATGTACATTAGTCAGGTCTCCTGTTTCTTCTGTCTAGTACCTTACATAGACAATCTGCAATTCTAATAAAAGACAAAAATACCATTTCCTCTTTAAATAGATTTTGCCACTATAAAGGAAAAAAAAAAGAAAGGTAGCAAAAGGTAATCAGATATTAAAGAGAGAAGAGGCAGCATATTTAACAAGCATGCCAATATATGTGCATGCAGTCTCTCCAACATGTATATATGCATGGAATAACTACTGATTTATAACTGAAATTATCACAAAAAAGGGTGTAGTGCAGATTGGCAGTAGTTCCATCCCTCTATCAGGGGCACGAATATGGTCATTAGTGATTAAGTGCAGCATCCTCAACATAATAATGAAACCCTGCTTGAAGGTATTGGCTAAGCAGAATGAATGACAACATCCAAAGTATTCTACATCATTACTTAAAATGACTCAATGCTGATTTATTTTTAAATATTCCCCTGCCCCCCCCAAGCTGCTAAGAGAAACATAACACCTGACCTGAGCCACACAATATCAGCATAAAGTCTTCAAGAAAATACAGAAAGAGAGTAACAGTACATGTTTTCCCGACATGCCAAAAAGGAAGTGAAGTAAGAATATCATGTAACATTTAGCATGTTCATCCTGGATATAGATGTGTAACATCTGCCAATTACCTCCATGTCATGAAAAGGAGTTTCCACTGTTGCCCCCCAAATAATCACATAATTCCTGTCATCTTTGTAACATCCCACTTTCTTTCTCTTTCCTTCTGTACTCCTTCTTCTCCACTTCACATTTCTCTGCAGTAGAAGAAAGAGCTAGGAAATAAATAATGTATGAGAAAACAAGAATCGGTGTTTATTTATAAGGAACAATAGTTTAATTCATGAGGCAGTTTTTTAAATGCCTGAGTCTTGCAGTTAGTAGTGAGGGTAAAAATCTTATCAGGGTTAGGCATGGAGCCAATACAATAAAGAACCCTTTCTTTATTTAAGAAGTGACCCTTCCGTCAAAGAGGATTTTGACACTCAGACACTTATTAGGCTCATTTTTCTCCTTCAGGCAAGCTTCCCCTTTCTTTCTATTAGCCTGACTCTCCCAGGATCAGAAAAACCCTATAAATCCCTGCTCCAGCTCTCCCCTTTGTATGCTTGTAAACTTCCACATAGTGGATATCCTGTTAATGCCACACTCACTATGCCAGTCCGCCACATATGAGCCTTGCAAGGAGGGACGGTTCATATTCCTTTATTGATGGCTTATGTAAACTGACGGATAAATGGGTACAAAAGACTTGCGTTTAGTGGACACATTTTAAAAGGCTGAAATGCTGTAGTATTTCACATGGCTCATGTAGGTTTCTTCATTCCCTAACATAGGTATTGTTTTATGAAATATGAACCTACGTGGTTTTTCGTTCCCTACAACAGCTGCATGCCTTTCCCCGCAGGACCTGATGTTCTGCATGCCACCTCCACTGGCAGGTCGGTGCTAGCACCAGGTACTCGCAGCGAAGCTTCCCTCCACTCCCAGCAACTGCCCTCTATTTATATAAACCAACAGGGAATTGTGTCAAGAATCAATTAGTCACAAAGGCATAAAGTTCTCAGTGAAGAAAGTTACTTGTTGCCTAGCAGCAGCCCTGCAAGCTGTGGCTTAACTTTGATTTGTTTAACCTCAGACTAACCAGAGCTACAAGATTATTTTTTTCCATCACCTTGCAGCATTGTCTCTGTCCATCTGGAGTAATGAAATGCCTTTACTGTCACTTTCTGGCAAGTTCTTGCCTCAGTTTGGCTGACAAAAATATGCAGTATTGGTTGATAGAATTTGCGGCGCTTGGTTTCAAAGAAACCTCACAGGAGGCTTTTCATGTTCCCATGGCTCTGCCTTGGAAATAGGGAGTACAAGCAAAACTCCACTGGCTTCCAAGACGGGCACCGGCACTGTCCCCACACAGTTCACGGTGAAGGGCCAGCGTGGAAATTGCTGCAGGAGGACAGGGAGAGTCCCATCGAGGATCAGTAAACACTGAGTCATACCTTTGCTGGGAATTTGTGTCTCAGTCACAGTTCTTCTTTAATAATTAATTCAGCAGAGAGGAACAGGCTTCATTTGCATAACTAAATTTTTCAGTCACAGCAATCAGTCTATTAATAGAAACCCATCTATCCGTCTGTCTGTCTATCAGCTTACGTAAACTACTGTGCTGCCTTACAAGACATGATATTTTGAAGGTCRCTAACCCCTAGACAATGGCTGTAGAAGCCTAGAGACAGCTTGATCCTCTAGTTCAGAATACACTAAAACAGACCTCATGAGCAATACATATCAGCTGTGGAGATCAAGTCTGAGCTTTACTCAATAGTAATACGTGAGAGTTTCCAGTAATACATAAAGTATATGTTTACAATAACATCAATATCAAGTGGGCAAATGATGACAAAGGAGTTTAAAAAAGCAGATATATTATGGCTGCATAGGGAAATCAGTGCTGTTGGGTCAAGGTGCTAGGCTGCAGCACTAAACTCATTTTACTAATCCATGAAATGAATTCATGCTAAAGAGACCAGTATATCACTTCTGTTCACAAATTTTCTGAAAATCAACAATTTAATGTCCTGCCATCTTCACCCATGCTAGCATTTAAAGGTAGAATTTTTTCCACTATGGCTCCATTTTCAATTAAAGTTTTTAACAGTCATCTGTTCCACCAGCTCATCCATGCTTATTTTTTGCCTAAATATGATTTGTGACAGGAAAAAAAGTTGAAGCACCACCTGCCAGATGTTTTAAGCAATACTGTATAATTTTTTTTTCTCATTATAACGTTGGTTACCACCTTTCGGCAGATGACACCAGAGTCTCTTTCTTCATTTTCACCTCTAACAGTAGTATTTAGATGCAGGTCTGTATACAAGAAATCAGGTCCTAAATAGASAGTACTTGGTTCAAATAAACACTGGGTTAAGCTGTAGAGATGCTGCTCCACATAGGGGAGCACTTTGAAAAGCTGCTATGGCCTCTCTGCAGAGGAGCAAGCCAGATGAAACCAGCTCATTTCCTCACCCCTGCAAATCACAGCCTGTCTCTTCCTTCCTCAAAAGCCAAAAGCCAACAGAGATTTACTTGGGGCTTTGCTATGTCCAGTCTGGTTACGTAGATGGCAATAGGCAACAGTAAAACTGGCAGAATATATGGGGAACATAAACTGAAGACCAACAGCTGAAGTCTGAAATGTATCAGGAATGCAGTGCTGCCTTAGGGAATTTTTTAGGGGAAATAAACACAATGCAAAAAGCACTTGAGAAAAAGGACTGCTGAACATGCCCTGGAGGCCTCTGAAATGAGTTTAAATTAAAGTAAAGTCTGAAAACCCTCTATATACAAAGCTTGATGAAACCACTGCCAGTATTTAAGTTTATTTCTTTAGAAAAATAGAATCAATTCACTGTTTCATGATAGCGTGCTACAGTTGCACAGAAGTAATAGAATGGAAGAAATTCAAAGGAACAGGTACAATCTATTGGGCCACATATCAGAAGACATTTAAATGCTAGACACAGAAGCTTGAAATGGCCTTTTAAAATCTGTATTATCACATTGATCAATCCAATGTCACACCAATATGCATAACTTTCAGCAGTAAGACAGTGGCAGCATTGATGCAATACAACCTTTTGCTTTCAGTAATGAGGATGAAACTCTGCAGCCAGAATGGGTTTTCTTGACAGAAAATGATGATGCAGTTTGGACAGAACAGGGTCTGGTGGTTAGTTAGTGAAAATAAGATTAAGGATAAGAAGACTAGTCAAATGATCTGACTTGCTCTGGATGCATAATTCCTATTAATGTCAATTGCAATCACAAAACAAAATGATTTAACAAACTAGGAACATATTAATTATGCAGAGATTTCTTTACCCTTTATTTAACATTATGACAGCACAACTGTCTTGATAAATCTTGATCGTGCATTGTTCTGGTATAGACACTGAACGACTTTAGTACTACAGGAACTTGAGCAGTATTGTGCAAATCCAGCAGCCCACAGCTGTACCAGCAGAAACCCAGGTACTGAGAGACTTCACGTTTAACTGGGGATTTTCTGAAAGCTGGAAGTGATTAAATATGAATTTCTAGCTTACTTCCACAGACATTGAATGGGAACAGTAACTAATATCATTTTCAGAGGAGCATTATTTTCATTAGAAATAGAGAAGTTTTGGGTTATTAAAGGAGTGAAACCCTACAAATATCTAAAAGAAAACAATCTCTGTTCAGCCTTTTTAAACAATGAGTTTTAGAGTCAATTTTAAACAGTAAACTCAGTTTCGTTTGTAGTTGTTAACACATGGAAATACATGGATTCTGTTGTTTGCCCAAGAGACCTAAATTGCTTCCAGCTTTGCCATAAACTCAGTGACCCAAGCCATTTCATTTTTCTATATCTTTGCTTCCCTTCTTTGTAAAGCTAGGAGAATGGTGCTTATCAAAAATGTGGTTGTGAGGCTGTATTCATCATTATCTCCATGTAGTTTGAAAATCTGGAAGTATTATGAAAAATGCAAAGTACTATTTAATGAACATCCAAAGTGTGACTTGATCCTGCTGCCACAGCTTCTACCAACCGTATTGAAAAAAGCCCTCCATGCCTCAGTGCGCTTGAGTGTGTATTGAATAAGCCATCCAGAATTTTTCCTAACCTCAGCAGTGATTCTGTTATCCTCCATCTGTATATTCCCCTAAAATGGTTTTGCCTAATTTTCATCACACATACATTTTCTGGTTTTGAGGTACTCTGTATATTTCAGAGACATTCTGAAATTGCAACCCTGAAGAGACATTTTTAATAAGAAATACTTATTTTTTATTTAAAAAAAAGAATATCCCTTCCATTTCTTGCTAAGTTCCTAGACAGTTTATATCTCTAGCTTTAAAATGTTTTTTCTGATGAGTTTATTCCTGATAGTAGTGAAACCTTTGTATTTTTAGTCTAATAGAAGAATAAATTCTTTTGTTTTTTAATATTAGAGGAGTTATTGGTTTGAGCAACAACTGTTAAAGCAATAAAAGCTATACTGCCAATCTAGGAATGTCACTTAAATTACACATTTTATTTCACTCTTCTCCCAGTGTGGCAGGAGTGTTACTCAACTATTATAGGTGATTTTATTAGATGTAATATTAAAAAAAATAGGCATCATAAACCAATTTTGCAAATTAGATTACCAGAAATGCTGAGCAGCAAGCTAGCAAAACACTGAGGCATTGATATTCATTTTCATGTCTTCGCAAATTCTTTTCTACAGTGCACAATTTTGCTTCATCAGTACCTTTTTAATCTGAACAACTGGAATTAAACCCACTCTTTCTGAGTCATCTTTAAATGTAAGTGGTATTAATTTCAATGAACTTGAGGACGACTAGTGCTTACTAATGAAGCCCAAATGCTAGCACTAAGTAACAAGTTAGCAAAAAATTTCATACATTTCAAAAGCTGTGGATTCCTGGTAGACATTTCCTGTGCATTCACAGTTAGTAACAAAATCTTCAATTAGCACTAGAGGTCATTGGAAAAGAAAATAGAAAGTTAGTGTACACTGGGATGCAAATGCTTTTAGCAATGAAAAGGAGCAATTTCATGCCAGCCTGCACCAACAACAAGCTTTATTTTTTTCTTTTTTAATGTTAGAGATTTACATTTTAGGTGAAAGCCTGGAATGTTAGCAGCAGGGTTTTGTTACTCACTTCACTAATGGATCTACCTGTAGTCCTGATCATCATCTTACTAGTAGCAAGACCAGTCTTATTTTACATTTACACATCATTTTTCTTCCCAGAAATACTTCTCAGACTGTGCACATTTTAGATCTGGAATCAAAAATCAAGGTCCTTACCTTTTTTTTTTTTTTTTTTTTAATTCAAGCTTCTGATGACATCAATGATCATTGTTTTATTTTTTCCTTTAGTCAAAAATGTGAAGACTTCTTGGCAGAACTTGCAAAATATACATTTCTGCTTAGATGAATACATATTCTGGCTATTATGCATCATTGAACCCACGAAGGAATTAAAAAAAAAGAAGAGAACAAAGTTTACCAAAGCAAGATCATCTGGATATGCTGAGTAGAGAAGCACCCATGTTAAGTTAGATGTATATTTGTCTTAACTCACTTGCTAAGGTTAGGATGAAAGTCATGAGATTTCTGGTCAACAGGTTAAAGCCTGTGGGCGTTGCCTGAACAAGGACCTAACTCTTGTACCCTGAGTGTAGTACATGGCAAGCCTGCAGGACACTGCCTGGAGGCGTGCAGAGGCCAAGGGCAGCTCRCCTGACGGGCTGAGCTGTATCAGGCATGTGTGCACTCCGTAATCAGGGAACCAGCGCCGGGGCATTGATGCTGAAAGAGCTGGTCCCACAGACCAAATACAGGCACTCCTCCTACTGGCTTTAACGTAAGTTGAGAGTCTTTGTCACTCTGCAGAAATGACCCACCAATTGGACAGATGGCAGAAAAGTGAAACAAATGACATCAAAGTGGAAAAAACCACATGGGAAAATACAATTTTTGATATATGCCTAATGTTGTCATACTCAGCTGAGTGGTATTTTTCTCATGTTCCTCCAATTCACTCTACAATTTCATGCTATTGCATCCCACTTAATGTGACTGGGAAGCATGAGATGAAGAGATGAAGACAGCGGCATAGCTTAGAGCAGCACATCCAGAGCAACTGGAGTAAACAGACTCGACTGAGCAAGGCAACTGGAAAGACTAGGGATACGTGGCAAGCAGGATGTAGATGAAGGGAGAGTGCCAGCTCACTCCGGAGACAACGTTAAAAGAAGAGTGATGTACAGGAGAAAGACACCAGGGTGCCCATTTAAAAAATGGGTTAGCCCCAGTCCTTCCGCTCTAGTGACCTGAGCTCCATGTGGGCTAATTTGCTTAGCTTTAAAGCAGAGGAGATCACTCCATGTGGAGCATCATGCCCCTCTCCTTGARCTGTTCGCAGTACCCACCTCATCCATTCGGAGTGAGCATGGGTAGCTCTACATTACACTGCAGTCTGCAGTGTATGTGTCCTCTCAGAGAAGCTGTGGGAAAAAATGTCAAGTCTCAAGCTAAATCCTTAGTTCTTATAATTTATCTTTATATCTCCCAGAGGCAGTGTCTCCAGCTGTCTCTTCACATTTTTTCACCAAGGCGCAGAGCTTGATAAGGATCTTTGGGAAACAGAAATTATCACTGTAAGTGATGTTTTTCTTTATGTACCATGTAGGTAAAGTGTCTTTAAAGTAAAATTAAAAATTACAGTGGCTGTTTAAAGTCAAGTGAGAATGTTTGGGGGAATTTTGAGTTAATTTCATTTAGTTTTGAACTGAAGTCTTATCCAGCTGATTCAGTCACATGGATGAAATTTTATTTCAGAGCAAAAACTAAACTAAAAGAATTTCCAGGAGTGTTAATGACTCATAGGAAGCATATACAATAAATAATTTGTTTTAGCACCCAAGAAAAAGCTTTAAAAGTATTATTTCCATTTCGTCAAGATACATATTGTTAGTAGGCTACATAGTGCACAAATGGGAAGCAGACTATCCATTAGAGGATTAATGAATCATATGGTAATTATGCTTAACAGCACTTAAGCACTAACACTTGCAAACCTCTCGCTTATATTTACTATCCATCACAACACTTCTTTACAGTATATGCAGGTTTTAACACCTAGCCCACTTTGGGGATTCTTTGGAAAAATTAAGACACTGAAATTTTTATTCAGTATAGGTATTTGTCACTGCCTAGCTAGCTTGGCCTACCTACCTGAGCTACAACAAACTTCTATGTTAACAAGCTATGACGACTGATGCTTAAGAGCATATGGAGTCTTTCTCTTATTTGTTGCTTGTTATTTGTGTTCTTAAAGGGTAAGCTCATCAGATAAGCTCCCTTCGTGTTTGGACATAAATTAATCTATCATGGCACCCCAGGAACAAATAAGAGTATGTTATAGATCTGAACATTCACATTCAGGCAAAACTTTGTGTAGTACAGTTTCAGACAAGCATGTGGGACCAGAAAATTTAGGAAAGTCACCATTTCTTAGTCTTTAAATTACTGAATGCTATTTAATGAAGGCTTTGAATTAGTTCCACATCCAAAAAAAAAAAAAAGTACTCGTATTTCATAGTTTGATGCATCATAACTGATTCCCAAGGAACTATGAATGATCAATTACTGGAAATATCTCAGGCTGAAATTCCAAATAAACATTACAGTTGCATCAAAATAGCATAGCTGGGATACGAAATTATTTTTTTCTCTGATAAGTATTGAAATAATTCAGACCTCAAAATAAAATTAAATCAATCTAACAAATAAAACACTGAGTTTGTAACTCTTGCCTAATCACCCCATTTGAACATTGAGTCGGAAGAGGAGGGATTGGTAAGTCGTTCTAGTGATGTGTCCAATTTATGCTGGCAATTCGGGTCATTCATTTCATGCAAGCGTGCCTTTTGTCATAAGCTGATGGGCTGTATGATTTAAATTAAACAAGCTACCTGAAAGATATGGAGATTAGTTACAGCAACAACAACAAAAAGAAATCAGCTGGGTTGCATGGTATTCAGAGTGAAATAGCTATTTTTCATCAGTGAAATAATTTGTTTGCGTGGTTTAAAAAAGCAATATTCATAAATGCAATCAGCTTGAGAAGTGCTCTGTCAAGCCTATGCGTTGTTGTGTCTGGCCTTGGAGTTCATTCCCCATGTAAGAACTGCAGAAAGTACTTGTACATATCACTTGTGCTTCAAAATACTGAGTATATAGAAATGCAGAGAATTACAATGTTGGAGCTACATTCAGAGGGGACTGTATTTTCTACTGTAGCTCAAGGCTTTGAGGAAGCCCTGTGAATAAAACTGGTGTAGAGGAAAGTAATTTCTCTGAGGTCCCTCTTATGTGCATAAAGATGCTATGTACTTAGGGAGATGCAAAGTACTTAGGGAGTACTTTGCCTGGCACACAGAAAATGACCCCTTAGACACTCACAGCCCAAATCTCTCTCCTAAGATCTGTTATAGCATGCAGGTGCTTTGAAGAAGGAATAGTTTTTCTATATATAGTGGAAAGCACTTGCTATGTTGTAAATATCCCAACCATATGGATACAAATAATAATAATATTGATAACATGCATCATGATCTTGAAAGAGGTTGTTCACCTCAGAGCTCTGAACTGGGCAGAAGTCCTCTTTCTCCACGTAGCCTTCAGTGTATCTTAAATCCTCCTGTTCCTGCCTACTGACAGTGTTTATAGGTGCCAGAAGGTAAAAGCATCTTCTCCTTTTTATAGTAACTCATTAGTTATGTATTTCCCTCCAAAGTCCATGTCTTACCCTTTTCTGTTTCTGAGCAGACCACCCATCTATACTACACTGCTAGAGACACCATTGGAGTGGTGTCACAGTCACAGTCCCTGCGGATCCAGATAGTCCTGGCTGTGGAGTGAACTCGAGGTGCTGGGGAGGAAGAGCAGGGGGAACATCTACTCTGTCTGAGCTGTCGCAGAGCAGGAGTTCCAGTGAGACATCCATACAAAAGGCTTCACATGTGGACACAGCTGAAAAAAAAGAAAAGAAAAGCCATCCCATAGATGATGAGCTTCTGCCTTGAGGAGATTGGGATCTGCTTCATCATGGAGAGCACAGTCTACTGTCTGGACCTCTGGTCCAACATTTCCAGGCATATACTGATTCTGGTATTTTTGCATGGCTAAAATCTGCTTAGCAGTTTACCATTCAAACCTGAGGTTGTACCATCCAGTTATAATGTGCTTGCATGACCAGCAATTGCATTCAGGAGAACCTGACACTTTTCCCTCAGCAGCCATTATAAGTAACTGTAATCTATGGCAGCTCAAGCATATCCTGAAGCTGCTCCTGCTAGGCATGTTGTTTCTTTAATGAGCATGAGTATTGCTCAAAACCAGATGAATGGCCAGGAAAAACTGGACAGAATAGGCTTTTTTTGGCTACAGCTATTCCCCAAAATGCACATATCCTTCTGCCTCGACCTTCCTCTCCCTGCTCATCATGTTAGCATGCTCAGTGCTGGTCTCAGATAATGCCCTTACTCTCAATGCCCATAGGACATACCTGTGAGAGTGATCTAGTACACCTTAAAGGAAGAGTCTGGAAACTCTGGAGGCCACTAGAGATCTGAGCGATGGCTGTCACTCCATCTCCCCAGTCCTTGTGCTGCAAGGCACTGAGGAGCAATGGTGTGAGGCAGGCAGGTCCCTAGAGCCCAGGTTGCACGTGGGGGTCACAGGCTGTGCGTAGTGCACACAAACTTCAGCTAGTGCCTGGGAGGAAGCGATAAAAGGACCTTGCTGAGATAGCCGTAATAGCCATAACAACCCATGGGGATGGTGTCATGCTGTTGACATTTGTGAGAGGAGGAATATGGGGATATAATGAATTTGATTATGTAGCTGCTTGAGGAGCAGATGCTGAAGGGCCCTCAGAGGGGGCAGCCCACAGCCAGGGCCACTTCATCCCCACTAAAGTGTCCTCACAGAGCAAATCAAGTGAAAAGGATTTTCTCTAATAGAGCAGCTTTCAAAAACCCCAAGCCAGCAAAACTCTGTGAAGAGCTATGAATCGGTATATTTTGCTGGTCTTCCTCTGAGGTTACCGTTTTTTATTTTCACCTCCATGGATAAAATATCTTAGTATATTGTAGACAAGATAGGTATAAAAATATACGATTATTTATACATAAGCCTTCTTTATTGAAACTTCTGTTTTATGCAGCCTTTTTTGTTTTGCTGGCATTTTCTTTAACTTGATTTTTTTGTTTTGCTCCTGCAAGAGCAGGAAAACCTATAATACATTTAAGGAATTTTAACTGAATACACATATCATATTTGCATATGACATTTTATTTTATTAGGGAAAGCAGGCAAAAGCTGATTTATAAAAACACTTTACATATTTTAAAAATAAATAAATAAACATATGTTGCCACCACCAAAATGCAAATTGCCAGCAGGTCCCCTGGTGCTAGACTGTCTTCAAGGGAAATATGCAGTAAGTTTTAGTATTAAACTTGTTAAACAATTCACTTGTGATAGGGAACATGCGACAAGGACCTTGGTGGACATTTTGTCTCATTATATAAATTGAAATTACATTCTAATTATATTGCCTCCTCTTTGCACATCAGTATTTTCTTAGTAGAATAGCTGACTGGTTATCATTTCTAAAGGATGGAAGATAACTGTTATTTTTCAGCTTTGGAAAACTGCCAGCTTACTACTTCCTCCTTATTCAAACTTTTCCTGCATTTATTGTTTAATTTATTTTTCTTCTCTTCAAATTGATTTTGCCTCTGTACTCCTTCACTTACATCTCCCTTCTTTAAGATGTGATATGTTGGGTTATTATTTCAATAAAAACTCTTTAAAATATTAGTTCTGGGATATATTTTCACTGAAGATGCTTTAGGTTATGCTGTCCTTCACCTGTCTTCCAAATCAGTAATACTATAAATAAAACTATTTTAAAGAGATTAGCTCTTAGATCACAGTCTGCTTTCAGAGCCAATATATGAATACCCAGAATATGACATAAGAAATTCTCTTAGTCCCACAAGACTGACTGGCCACATAAAGCATCAACAAACAATGATATTTTTCCAGATCTTGCAACAAGCTTCTTCGTTGGCTTCACTCTCAGTTTTTCCATGTTTCTTTCAGGAAGGCACTATTAAGTACAAGTTATGTTTTGTTAGCATAACTGAAGACTTTTGCACAGGAGAACTGAACAATTTGCGGATTCGCTGGCCACACCTCTGTCTTCAGCTCGCTCTCTTACCAGTATATGTCCAGTATAGCTAAATATGCATATTTCAGGCAGCCTGGCCTCCTGTTTTTTGAGTGCAGAGTGTCTACAAGTCCTTGCTTCCCCGCCTTCTGAAAACCAGTCTCAGGTCTTGATACTGCATGTTCAATCAGGCATCAGAAATTAGGGGCTGCTTTTTCACTTTGCTGAGAAACAGGTGATTCAACAGCAGTGTCAGGAATAAACTTTGGTTGGGCAGGAAATTATAATAACACAAGTCTGTATTAAAATGAAAGATAAACTAAACCCATTCTGTGAGATGAGGATCAGGGGCTTTGGTTCCCATCCCCATAGACTGACATGAATTTAACTAAGCCCAGCTTCTCCAAGATTTCTTTTCTTACTAGGAATAAATCTGAATTTAGTCAAAACTTCTATCAATATTTATGTTTAGGGAATGTGAATGTGAAGTGTGTACACAAGTTAAAAGAGTATTTAACAAATTCACAAAATATCAGTTTAATTGACTGATAAAATTTTATGCAAAGAAGGTAAAAGCTGGTCCCTATAATTTATCATCTTTAAGCAAAAGCCTCTGCACAGAGCTTTGAGGCATGTCCTAAATTTCAATATCAGACTCTCCCAGACCAGTTTTTGGAATAAGTTCTCAGTTTATTGGCTTTCAGTAAGCTCTAGATTCAGTTTAAATTTGGAGCTTGTTTATGCATATCAAAACTGATTCTGACGCACTAGAACATAAGGAAACAGCTAATACCAAAGCTGCGTGGCTTTCATGAAGGAAAAATACCATTTTAGCCATGATTTTCCTAAACTAATGAAAATCAGGAGCAATTATTGATAGGAAAATGTGGCTCTTCGATGATTTTGGAAATAAAAGTCAGAGGCCTTTACAAATGACAAATTACTGTCCTAAGCTACTGGAAAGGAAAATTGCTGTGTATGTGTTCAGCTACATACTACAGTAGCTTAAATTTTCTTTGGTGATTTCAGATTCAAACCCCAGAAAAGTACTTTGCAACAGTACTTACACCTTCAGACAGAATGAAAGGCTGCATGAACCTCAAGCTGAATTAGAAGTGGCTGAAGAAATATGCCTTGAATTTAGTCATTTCTTTTTTATGGGCTAAGGAAATGTGCATGTTAGTGAAAGAAAATAGTGCAACTATACATTTATTTTTGTAGATCAGCTTCTAGAGAAATTATCTTCAAAAAGAATATTAGAGAGAAAGTACTATTGATGAGAGAGAAAATTAGATAACCAGGCTTGTACATCACTAATAATAGTGTTTGTTTTTAAGCTTCTCAGCTGTAAATAAATGGACTTGATCTTGCAACCTCTGTCATCTTCATCACAGTATTATAAATAACTGCTAGACCACAACAGCTCAGATTGGAGAGGATTTTTTGTTTAGAATTTGCAAGCTGTCAGACTCATTAACAATCATGTCTGGGTATGCGTGGTTTTTCTCAGACCTGGCAACATATCATTGTCCTAATAAAGATGCAGCAATGTTCATTTTAAAAGCAGTTGTTTACAAAGCGAACACATTATTAAACACTAAAGTATGAGCCATCTTTCCAACAAAGGCACAAAGCTTAAATTGTTGTAATCTGATGCAAGTTGATATGACGCATAAGTTAAGCATCCAGCAGAAGTTGTACGCTTAAATGGTTTGAGCAGCCAAGCTTGAGCACCAAACTCAGGATGGGAAAGCTTGTTGTCCCTTCATTACGCCGTCCATAGTTGGCATTGGGAGGTGAAAGCCCCAAGTGCCACCGCCAGCCATACACTGAAGCTCCACCCTGTGATCAGGAGCAGGGCCGAGATGGCCAGGGAGCTCTGGCCTCACCTAAGCTTATATTTTTCTTCCCTCAGCAGTCACAACCGGCCTCTTCTCAGCTGGCACGGGTACCCCGCTGCATGAGTGTGCTCACTTGTTCCTGCCAGGCCCTGGCCATGCCGCTGAGGATGCTTCTTCATAGCTGAAACAAGTCATTCCAGGGCCTGGAAGGTCCCTTGTTTTTGGAGTATTGGTTCAAAGGTACTACATAAGGGGTTTAACAGTTTGAATAGAGCCAGGCTAAGGCTCAATTCCAGATTTAAGAGGAAATATAAACATAGTCACAGTTTGATACCAGAAGAAGAGATTGAATAGCCATGTCCTAGACTTCTACATCCAGTATTTGAGAGAAACTGAGGTGTTCTTCATCACTTGCAGGCCTGGTTTTACCTCAAAACAACCTCCACAGGGGTAGCAATCAAGACAAGATCTTTCTCAGCACATTGTGTCTGGCTCCAGTTAAGCAGAGGAAAAAATACGGTATTTTTAGGATGCTTCAGTCGTACAGTAGCTGAAAGCTTTGCTTCCCAAAAAAACACAAACAAATAGCTTTTCCTAGGCCTCTAATTCTATCTCTTTAAAATATTAATTTACAGTAATTTTTCTTAATATAAGGCTATAATGGTGGCTGTTACGATGGCTTCATGTTTCAGTGAATACTGGCTTTGTCTTGTTCCATATTCAATCTCTCCGGATGATAAGTTTTATTATGCACATTGACAGAAGTCAATGTCTGTTTGTTATTTCAGTTTTATATGTTACCAAGCCTGAGCACAGAGAAATTAAGTTGTTAGCTCTATTATGATGCAGTTTGGATTTGAAAAAGAAAAGGGAGAAAGTAAAATGGGCCAAAAAAATATCAAAATACATAGGAACAAGCATTAGGGGTTTGACTGTAGCTCAAAGAATGAACTAGATTTGCAACACAATAGAAATGGGAGGAAGCTTTATAGGGGCATTGAATTTAGAAGAAAACATTTGCAGGAGAAGGAATTAAATGTTCTGAAGAACAACTGGGACAAAATAAAGTGAAACGCTGAGTGTAAAGGCTTGTCAGATTCAGAGATGCATTCTAATGGGGATTTGTACTGAATGCTCAGGGAAAGGGATCACGGAGAATTTCAACAAGAACAGTCCCATGCATGAGCCAGATACAAGTCACCTGTAGAGGTATGGCAGGCTGCTTGGAGGAGCAGTGCTCCACAGAGCAGGAATGCATAATTATAAGTCTGGCAAAGTAGCTCTGTAGTTTTGAGATAAGGGAGATTTTATGCAGGCACTGTGAAAAATCAAACAAATGCCTAGGACAAACAGGTAAAGCAAGAAGCTATTGCAGCTGATTACTACTAAATCCTGTGAGATACATATAGGAAAAGGTTAGACAATAAGATGCTATATTGCAAATACTTCTTTTGTGAACATAACACGTCTCATAACACGTCTCATACTCTGCATGACATATACCATACATAAACCTCCACTATCATTTGAACATCTCTGTTCTCAGTGCTGTGCAAAGTCCTTGGCTTTCAGTAAAACCTGAATCGACCTCTGAATCAGTGATCCAGTGTCTCTTTTCATTTTTTTAATTTATTTTTTCTCTGCAAATGATCTTGCCCTATAGTATATTTCTTATGATAGTTTTATTAGTAATCAAACCATTTATATTATTATATTTTATTAATATTACCATAATAAAAATCTCTGTGTGCCTGCTGTCTTGAGGCAGGGGACACAGGTTCTGTTTCAGATGAAGGCTGATGATGGAGCATGAGGCAGAAAGAGCTTAGAAAAGGAGCTAAAGATGGCCAGTGGTTACAGCCTGAAGTCCATGGTATAGAAATGTATAAATTGGTATATTTAATTTTTAGGCTTGCCTGGTATTGAGTTAATTCCAAGATGGAAAACACAATCTTCTTTTTATTCCTCGATAGCTAATAAACTCTAAAAAGCAGTGCATGCAGGTAGTGTCTCAATGACACTTACAGGCTTGGGAGTCTTATAAACCACGTGCAAGTGGCTCTTTGAGAGTGGTATTGCCAGATGCTGGGCTGTGGAAAAGGTGCTTTTCTCCCTCATTGGCAAGGTGAAGAAAAGGCAACACATGCCTTCTGGCATCCCCGAATTGTCACAGTTAGTGAGGTCAATACTACTAGGTAGCAGGTAGGATCACTCCAGGTTGCATGGTAGCGCTGAGGTGGACAGTTTTCCTGTTTGAAAGAAGGTTACTCGCTATCATCTAGGGCATCAAGTAATTTGGTGTGAAATTAGGATGTTTGTGGATGCAAGGCACTTTTAAAGCAAGCTAACTACAGCTGTCCCTGTATAGCCTCCTTAGATAGCCAAAAAATAAAATGCTTTCTCTTAATTAATCCTTTTCACTTTCTGTTTTCATACTGCATGAAAACAGTTGATAAATTGGCTCAGATTACATTGAGTTTTATTGTACTTTTAAAATTACTTTAATATCTGCTTCCTTCTAAAATTGGTAATCACTTCTGCAATATAATCTGAAATGAATGAGGAGATAGTGCTAATAGCATTAATTATATTCCCTCCCAAACACCCTGAATTTTAAAATGCATTGCCAACAGAAAAGTCACTGCCCAGAGAAGTAGCAAACTAATGATGGACAAGTGATGAGTCCACTAATGAGAAAGTGGCAATGTATGCAAGACGTAGTGTCTGCTGGCATTTAACTGTCAGGGCATCCCCACTGTGCTCCCATTAGGTTCTACCTTTAGTTAGGTGGTTTTAAGGAGGATGTGTACACAGGCCCAGTCAGAAAACTTGCCTGCTTATATTTACCATGCAAATAGATGTTCATAGGAAATAAGAATGGAGTGATAAGTACTGTTTTACATCTGCCTTTCAGAGATGTGACTATTCAGTGAAGGCTTCTTGATAACCACTCCCTACTAAGTAGACTAACTTTGTTAAAGGGATGGGGAGTAAAGGGAACAAGGGAAACATTATTTTAGGTTGTATGCTGAAAGAGTTATTAACAATATTGGTGAATACAGAAGGCAGTAACCTGTGATTCACACATTTAAAAATGCAGCTGTGAGGTTGGGGTCCTTGGGTTTTTTTTTTTGTCCTCCGCTCCCTCCCCCTTTTGTTCTCCTTCCCAGATCAACACCTGGAGGTAGGGGCTGTCTTAGGAAAGGAACCCCGCTGTTGCTGATTCTTTTCCAGGAAAAGAATGCAGAGGAATTACAAACATGCCACCAATGTTCTTTATATGTATCTATGTACCTGGTAAAAGCCAAAAACATAGCCCTAAGAAGTTATATATCTCTCAGGTTCCAACAGAGTTTAATTCGGATTTGCTATCATAAGCCACCCACTACACTTCTGGTAAAGGATTTGCTGCAGTAGACACAAAAATATCAGCTATCAGTTAGCTATGGCATTCAAAGACTACATTTACTTTTATAAGATCCATTCTGTAAAAATGTCTCCATTTACTGCAGTCACTAAGGTATAAAAGATATGAATATTACTTATGCTTCAGTAGAATCACATTTGGAAATTAAAATTCTGCTGTGTAACAAAGCCAAGCTATCAAAAATCAGATTTATGAGGGAGAAATAAACAGAAGGCAAGAAAACAGCATTGCTCACAAGATTTATAAGTACTATGCATCCAATAAAGTATGTTATAAAATAAAATGATCCAACATCAACAAAAAACAACTAAAGTGTGTCAGGTTCCTAGAACTTGCAGTTAGATTTTTGCTACATATTTTAACCTCAGTGCTCTCTCTCGTTGATCCACTCAACAAGGAAATATTTCAAAGAACTTTGCACTGGCTCTGGGAAAAGGAGAATGAAGAATAGGAGAATTTTCCTGAACCATCACCTTTTATCCAAAAAATGTCTATGGTGATTACTATGTTTTTCTTGGAGATAAATGCAAAATATCTGGAAAGATAGATTACAGGTGTGGAGCTGTTTATTCAATAGGTCAATGATTTTTTAAAGTTTGATGTTCTCTACCCCCTTACAGGGATTAAAGCACCTACAAAAGCATACAATGAAGATTGATTCAGACATGCAAGCAAAAGAATGACACAGAACTGTAGCAGCCAGAGCAAATGGCAAGTCATATTGCATGTTTATAATAATGCATTGCTAGAAAATTAATTTCCACTGTGTGGGTGCAGGACTCAAAGTTGAGAGCTGTCAGACACTGCTGCTCTGACAGGGCCTGATAGGACCTGTATTAGTAAGAAGTCCGGGAAATTTTGTCTTGCCAGGCACCTCGCTCAGACCTGATGCCCTCAGACTCATATCTGATACATATTGCTGAGGAGAGGTCATTGACTGAGCTATCTGCCCTGGTTCTGCAGGAAAAAGAAGGTAACACCTTCCCTTGACTCCCTATTTTTGATAGTTGTGAGAAAAGTGAAAAGAAGGAGCTATTTTGGCCTCTCCAGAAATTTTTCTTTCTTTAACCTACCAATACAGGTGCATGGGTATCCTATACCATATCATGCATCCACTGAGACTGTCCTGGCAACAGTGACAAGCCAGGTTTGCTTGCTGTTCATTTCAGTTCCAAATTTTAAAAATCTAGTGCTATGTCAGGGCATCCCACATCTTCCCGTGTCTGCAGATGCCAAATAACTGCCAAATTAGAAAATTGCCCAAAGAGGATATATTTGAATCCCTGCATTCTGTTGGGGTTAAGCCAAACTACCTGCCAGCTCACTGAATGGCCTTGCAACCATAACATTTATATAACCCCAACTATTTCCATGTTCCCAGCAATAATCTGCCCTGTTTTCCCCCTCTTCCCTCTCAATAAGAAAACAGATCTCCAACAGTCATGCTTTAAGTGTCAAGCAACCAACAGATTACTAGAAGATTAAATGCTGAGGTTATCCGTAAAAGTTTTCCTTAACAGCAGTGAGACAATTGTTTCATTTATCATCAAACTATATTGGAAAATAATCAGTCCAAAACCCAAACCGGATTTCATCAGTTCATTGTGAAATTTCTAACCTGGATCATTTATCTATTAATTGTTCTCCATATATGGATTTCAAGATTCATTCTGTTTTATTTAAAAAAAAGTTTTGCTAGAGGTCAATAATAGCCTTCTATCGATCTATACATAAAATATTAATTTGACTGAATATGTTAACACTGACCAATAGCAGTAACTGTATTATAATTGGCAATAATTACTAATAGTACTGACAAATTGTATTTTATGATTCCTTCATCTGAAGTGATATAAGAATATGGTTGTAAGCAGTCCAAAGATCCTCTTGTAACTTATGAAAAGCAAGAATAAAGTTCTACAAACCCCATTTTTGTGTGTATTTCTCTATGAGAGAGTCATTCTGAATGTATGCTTGATATTTTGACAAATGCACAATCCTATTCTGAAAAGAGATTTGCATAAAGTTGTATATTTTTGTGGGGGATTTCTCTGAAAAGAAAAAGTTAGTTAATAAAATAATAGCAATATGTTCTCAGTGATGCTCACACAATATTGCAAGCATAAAAGGATCAAAGCCTTTCAATCTCTCTCTCAGCAGCTGTAATAGGAGATTGCTGTATATTAATCAGGTGCAGCAAGGTTTTTAAAGATCTGATGAATTTAAGAGTTTATCTGAAAAAAACTCAGATTTCCTTGTTTACTACATCGCCAGTGATGAGTTTTTAAAATAAAAGTTTTCTGTTCCCATATAGCACCCACTATCATCTTTAATCCCCAGAATAGTGTCATCACTATACGTCAAGCTTTTCCTATAAATCTGTTCTCAATAGAATTTGTTTCACTCATTCAGTTTTAAGAAACTCCTATCCCAAGTTTCTGATGAGATGGTATTTTTCTGCCAGGTAGAAGTTCAAAGAGAAGCTTGAGTATTCGGTAAGCCTTAATAAAGGTGGAATATTAACACTGTGTTGCTCATCCCAGACTTCTTTCAGCTCTTTTGTTATGGATCGCTTTCATCATATGGGAAGAATGAAACAGATGTGTCTAAGGACTGGTGTCAGAGAAGTTTGTATCACCAAACCCTCTTCAAGCACCTCAAGAAATCCCAAGAGCCACAAAAGAATTGATTTGATCACACAGGAAGAAGTGCAAAATTCCTTCAAAAGAATAAAAGAAAAAGCAGAAAAGTCAAATACCACATGAAAAGGGGAAGATTATGGTGATGTTTAAATTTTTCAAAGAAAATTCCAAAGGAAAAAAAAAACCAACAGATTACTTTGAGAACTTCATTAGAATGAGTTGGAAATATCACATACATACCCAGCAAAAAGCTGGATTAATAGCTGCTGCAGCTGGCCTGAAGTATTCAATGTAAGTGCTATAGCCTCATCTTCAGCATCCTGTATGCGTGTGAGCGGGGGCTAAGGAAACAGCATGAGGAAGCTGCTGCCTTCAAACTGAAATAGTGTACAATATTATAGAGTGTATACTATGCATATGGTTAATGAGAGATAAATATCATTTGCCAGCGTGCAGCATAGCTAGAATTGTACTTGTTGTAATCAGACAAACAAAATTGGGATAAATAAACAAAGGCAGATGGACAAAGCTCATGTTGCAGAAACTAATATCAATTCCCTGGATTAGAACCCCTGGATTGATGAGTGGAAACAGGTAGTATAAATTAACACAGAGGGTATGGTGCTGCTTTCAAGCATCTTGAGATATGCAAGGCTACTGAACTGTATCTACAGTAAGTAATGCTTTTTCATCCCTGTAGTTTTGCTTTTTGGTGTTTTGGACTTTCAGGTGGATCTGGGCACAGAAGCTGTTATAAAATTGACCTTACTGATAGGAAAACCCACCATCATTTCAGCTGCAGGAAATGTAGGAAACATGATGACCTGCTATTTGAAGTAGCTTATAGAAGTCTGAGCATGAATTCTTCCAGAATTGTTGACAGGTCTTCATAAAGAAAATAATGCAAGCGTAAGAACAGAAGAAATTATAATCAGAGCTATAAGTGACACTGCAAAGATGGGTTTCTTTTGACATTCAGAGTTGTCTGGCAGTGTGGTGTGAGATAAAAGCATCTGCATGACACACAAGAATTTCAGGATTCTGCAAATTACAATTTACTTCTCTTGGTGGTTTAGGAGGAAGGCACTGGGAAATAAGAACATGTGTAAAATAATACCTTTTTAAATCTGATTTTTTTTTTTTAATTATGATGATCTATATACTGCTTTTAGTTTCTGTGGTAGAAAACCTAGGGAAAATCTATTGATTCTGAAGTGATTGCTCTGGGTTTGTCTTGATGAAAACTGAGAGCTGAATTTTGTCCTCTGTCTTCAGGCCCAGGACTGTGTCTTCATGCTGTTAGCTCCCATCCCCATAAAACTCCATGAAAGCCATACTGAGTGTCTTGAAGCTTTGTGAAATGGTTAACAATACAAAAAAAAAAAAAACATAAGCACGAGAGATTGCTTTTCTTTTCTTTATGTTTCTAGATGTATTTTAGAGAAGAAAGAAATTTCCTTCCACCAGGAGGGAAATTGCTTTGTGGCTAAAATGACATTAGACTTTCTCCTGTGAATTCTTTCAAAGCACAGAACAACAACAGGGAAAAAGAGAGCAAACAAATAGGCCTGTGTAAATAGATTTGAAAAATAAAACATATTTTACAGTATATACTTCAGAAATTTTGATGTCAGAAGGAACTGTCAGGTCTACATAGTAACAGGCCATAGATCCTTCCTGAATTAATTCCTATTTAATTAAAACTTAATAACAACAATAGCAGTCTTGATTTAAAGTATTAAGAATTTTGGAGAATCCTCTGCCTTGTTTGGTAGGTGGTTCTGAAGGCAATTAACCCTACTGAGAAAAATCTGCACTTGATTTCTGCCTTGAACTGGTCTAGCGTCAACTTCCAGCCACTGGATTTTGTTATATCTTTATCTGCTGTATTGGAAAGACTTTTTCTATCGAACGCAACCCCCAAGGCACTTGCAAACTGTGAACAAGACACACATTACCCATTATAAACATATGTGCTTCTTCTGTAAAAGGATGAAAGAGTCCATCTGTTTATCTATTCTTATCAAAGCACAGGTTAAGACATTACTTGAAATAGTATTTGAACCTAATGTAATTGCTTGAATTGAAGGGAAAAAGACCTTTATTCAAGTGAGCTCAAGCATGAGGTAGGTGTACAATCCTTTTCTCGCAGAGGTAGAAATGTAAATGAAAAGCTGTCCACCATCTCACCCGGTCACCTTCTATGTACTTGCTCCCTTCTACCCAAGGAAAGAAGTTCAGTGGAATAATGTTTGTGATGAATGCATGAGAAAAAAGGATGAAACAAACTGGAGAAGGAGTGTTTTCTATTATTTTCCACGTTTATTCCTACAGCTCTGTCAACACTGAAAACAGACAGGGTACAAGCCCCTTAACTGTCTTATATCTCATTAAAAGGATAACTTAATTAAAGGTGATATGTGCATCTGTAAAGGGCTTACCTGGGAAAAGTACCTAAGACTTAACTCCAGAAATGCTAATATTATTCATGGTTATGTATTTCACCATGTTCTCTTCCCCCCCGCCCCCACTTACTACAGAAACAAAGTTATATATATAGCGAAGCTGTTATTTGTATTCTAAGGGTCACTGTAGCCCGGGAAAAACAAATCAGACGCATACAAAGTTTTCTATGATTGTTAAGTACACAATATAAGCAGAGGCTTGAATTTTTTTTCCAGGATATCCTTGCACACAAGATGTGCTTAATACATGATGAGGGAGTCAGTTGTCTCTGAAGGTGCCCATACTTAAGTTTCTTGCAAGGCTAGTACTGGTAAGGGAAAAATCAGGACTAATATCATTTTAAGTGAAGTATTTTATTTAATGCTCAGCTGAGGTGACAAACTGATTAGTGAGGTATAATCACAGCTGGCACTCTAGGGTTATGTTATTAAGAAAATTATGTCCCAGACAAAAGCTGACATAGGACTGATATGAGAAAGGGGCCACGGAGAATAGTAACTCCAAGAGTAACACGAGTGAGTACGATCAGGTGTAATAAACACTGAAAGAGTTAAACTAAAAGTAGCACTCCAAACACTAGTTCTAGGTTGATTGTCCTATATGGAATAAATAGAAAAATTTAAATTCTGTTTTGAAGATCTGTAGGAACAGAATTTTATAGAAGTATTGTAAATAATGAAAATTAGCCTCTGTTATACTGTCTCAATATGTCTATGATAGCTCAAAAACATTTTAAATAGCTCTTCTTGGGACAAACTGTTATCATAAGCAAAGCAGTGTGGTGTGAAAAGCTTCCTCTTGCATACCCACAAGATTTACGTATTTAAGACGTCTGAATGTACTTCTACATACAACCATTTTCATACACTGACTGAGTGAAAAAAGCAGCCGGTATTGATCTATGTCTTTCGACACTGGTATGAATATCAGAGCCTTTGGAGACTTATTTGAAGCCATTACTATTAATAGGGGCTACGATTGCATAATTTCCATTTTGATGAGAAAATGGACTCAGGAACATTTCTAACTTGAACCGCTTTCAGCTACAGTGGGATGAGATGCATAACTGGCCTTCCAAAGCACTTAGGTCCCACAGCTGAATGTCAGCCAAAATGCACTAATTCTGTGCTTTATATCTTATGCTGCTTTTACACTAAAAAATGAGCCTCTCTTCTAATTATGCAAATGCTGGTGGAACCCCTGGAGCAAGCTATGGTGGCAGTCAAGGGAATGACCAGTTAGGGAACACAGGGCTAAAAAGATCCAGTGCCTGGGTGAGACTGCTCATTTTTCTTAATGTAAAACATTTTTTTCCTCCTCTTTTCCCCATCTTCCCTTATCCCAAGATATTTTACTGAAAAAGTCTTCCTGACATAACTGAAAAGCCCTGTCTAAAATAGGAAAGATAGTTTTTTTTAATTATACAACAATTTTATTTTTCTTCTTTCCTGTTTCTTTCCATAAATGGATTAAAGATGCACTTTTGTGCCTCTAAAGAGCTAATAACAATGATTTTGTAATAGTGTACTTCTAATAGTATCTCATAGCTTGGTATTATTTAAATTTATGTCATGAATTTTTTATGCTTTATTCAAGCACTTACTGAATGAATGGCATGCTTACTTGAATAAAGAGTAGGATAGATTACATGCATAAACATATGATATAATCATCAATGTAATAAAAGAGTTAGCTTTTCCTTCTGAGTAAAATTATAAAATATTCTCACTTCTCACCCATTACTTAGTTGTTTGTGGATTGTTCTTGACTGGATTGAGTAAATATATGCAAATGAAAAAGCTGCTTTATTCTGACTGAATAACATCTCACATTAAATTACAAGAGCGAGCTGCTGTAGAGGAAACTAATTAAATCAAAGAGAACTGTGTGCTCAAACTTGGAATTTTTTGGAACTGCTCTAGGGGGAAAAAAAAGAAAGAAAAGAAAAGAAAAATGAATCCCATCTCACACTGTATCCAGAAAGCTGTAGCTGGGAGCAGACACAGTCATAGAAGACGGCCCATCTGAGGTAAGACATTAGACACTGGGTAGATACTCAGATATTATTAAATGAATTTTGTGTTGCATTCCCTGAAGTTCTTACAGTTGTTCGACTTGCAGATGTTTTGTGCATGCTTATGGCCAAATAAAAGACAAAATATAAACATATGCATATAAATACATACATACAGATATATGTGTATATCTGCATACAGCTGTAGGTATCACAGGCTGTGATATCACAAACCAAAATGAATATGTGAAAAGATCTGGAGAGGAAGTGAAAGCGTCTAAAAGGTTAAATCAGAGCTAAATAGCCAGAAAGTTCCACAGTATTAAGGAAATATTCTACAGGTTGCATCTGCTCCTGCTTAACCAATCTCCTTTTTTGTTTGCAAATATTTAGTTCTTATCAAAAGCATATTTCAGCCAGCAAAATGGCTGAAGTGGACAGTGAATCACTTATGGAAAAAGTAAAATTTGCCTCTAAAATACTCTACTGGGCTTCTGTAAAGACCTAAACTATAGGTGGATGGCTTTGTAGTTTTAACTGCATGAACAGCGAAGATCAGAACATGGTTTCTGATCTTTCCTCCAAAAAAAGTATAGACTATAGAGATTTGTACCCAGAAACTGCAGTACTGGTGTTCTTTTAAACTGTGCCTGAAGGGCTGCTCTCACACTAATACCAGGCATAGAGGTTCCTTCTATATATTTACATGGCCTATGTTACATTATTAATAATTGTTAATAATACATTATTGACAGATGACTAGTTCCATTGCATCACTCCCATGTTCCATACATTTGGCCTGTTAGAGAAGAATATGGAGTAATGTTAGAGTAAGGCAAAGACTACCCTTCTGCAAGAGCCCTCACCCAATACGTATCACAAATACATACAGGGTACTGCACCCTGCGCATAGCCTGAGCACAGGGTGCTCCGTATACAGGGACAGTTCACGGCTCATGATCGCCACTCATCCATTTCTAGAAAATTCATATTCACAAAATTTGGGTGTTACCTTTAAATACGACGGCAATTTAAAATCTCATCCATGATTCTTTAAAAAACAAAACAAAACACACACACACACACTGAAATATTGCTGCTTCAAATGCGAGCCCATAGGGCAACTGTCTTTCTTCCCTTATCCTTGTAGTTTGGCTGCTATTTAAAGAAAATCTCTTGGTTTCTAACAAGTTCCTGCTGTCAGCATCATGTAAACACATAACTCAAAAGGACTGGCATGTTATGGGCAGTGTAATGAGGAAAGACTGTGATTTATAGGACATGGAGAACGAATGACTGTGCCACTTTACCAGTGCTACCTATGACCTATGGAGTGAAGCACAGACAAGGTACAGTCCGAAAAGAGCTTGAATTATTGCCAGGGTGCGGTGTTTAAGAAGTTTTCTCTAAGTATATGGGGAGAATGTAATAGTTAAAAAAGCATATTATGCTGAAGTTAGAGGTCATTAAAGATTTCCACACAAAGCTAGTATATAACTGAGTGGGAGAATCCTGCAAAATTTGCAAGTGATTTAATTCAATGTCTTTACTGCTTCGATCATGAGTTGTAAGAGAACGTACCAATACTTATTTTGCTGTAAAAGTCTCACAGCTCTATAGCTTGGCTTTTGTTTTTCCTTTTCCATCTCTTAATAGTAAAGGGGTAATAGAAACTAGGACTCAATACTTAATCGGAACCAAAAAAAAAAAAAATTCTACAAATCTGCACATAATTTCACTTTGAACACAGAAATCACTTTTCACTCTTTGGGGCATTCAGTTTCACTGTTTGGGAGTTTAGCTTATGCTTTTTTGTTTTTAAGTGATCTCAAAAGCAAGTGTGGACACCAGGTTTTCAGTTTAAATTTCTGGTGCTAGACAAGTAGGAAATGTCTCAAAAGAATTTCAAATTATTCTCACTGTTTTGTTAATAGAGCACACTACATACCTGGTAATATTTTATCATTATCACTTTGCACTAAGCCTTTACGCTTTTGTTTAATGCACCCTCCCAATTTTCAAAAATTAAATATTTTTGGTAAAAAATTGTTCACAGAAACAGCACATTCAACAGAGCTTTACTGAAGACCCTGCACGATACTGAAATGTTGTTTTATGAAAATTATCTCTGAAGGAATCATGTATATAAAATAGATTTTCAAAAGGATATTAATAATTTTAGAATAGATCATTTTTCTAAATTTCTTAAAATTTCTCCCATTGCTGCCATTAATTTATGCAGATGGATAAAGCAATTGTTTTTGGTTTCCTGGCCGCTGAACATTGTGAATATGAAGAAAAATCTATCATGTTCCTGTATTTTTGTGATTAACTTTCCCTCTTTCAAACATTAATATTTGTTGTTTAGGATGAGAATTGTAAACAGAAATAAAGGGCAGCAGAAGAGACATACGTTTAGAATGCACTTGTGAGAAAAGGATACACTTTATACAGAAAAAGAAAAAAGTGTCAGATATAAAGACTACATAAAAATGAGAAAAATATGAGTTAGTACCAATTCTACATAGAAATTTCTCTATGTTGCCTTATTTTCAGCAGAATATAATTTATATGGATTTTTCTAGAGAGGCCATCACACAGGGTCAGAAAGTGAAGTTCAGAATAGCAACCTGCAGAAAAGGCTATATGTTGCCTTATGCCATTCAGTCTCCTGAGAAACTCACTGATTTCTATTTGTTTCCAAATTTTGCAGGTCCCTTTTAAGGCTATCACTGAGCACTCAGAACCAACAAGCCAACCATGACTTTCTTTTTCCACCTTAATGCCTCAAATACCAACCGCTCTAGTGCCCAACTTATTTTGATGCTTTCCTCCTTAAAACTGCAGAGCACAACAGAATGCTCTAGTTACTGATACAACGTGTTCCAAAATTTTCCCTTATCAAACTAAAAGTATTTTGCTTGAAAAATGGGGAATCATAATATACAAACACTGAATACTAATTGCAGTGAAAATCATACCTAAAAAAACAAAATTCAGAGAGGAACTCTAAGTATTCAAAACATCACAATAAAATAAATTGAAAATATGGCTAAAATATTAAAATGTTGAAAAGAAAACCTTTTAAAGTGTGTGCATTAGATACTTAATCAGGGCTAATGATAAGCATCTCTAATCTTGAAGTGGTATATAATACAGAGAAGAAAATATAAGTAATAATTACATTAAAAATTAATGCAATGGTAATAGAATCCTTAAAAATCTTAAGCAAAGGACACAGTGGAAGCATCTGGATTAAAGTTTGAATTGCAGTGTTGAAACAATGTTTAACATACTTCATGCATTGGTTTTTACTATTCTAGGCAGGAGTCAAGGTTTTCTGATTTCTCCCTTCCCGCGGAGCCGAGGTGAGCTGCTTCTGCCCGCCGAGCACGCGGCTGCAGGAGGAAGCTGCCCCCGGCCACCCGCCCGTGGCTGCGCAGCAGCGGGCGCTGCAGGAGCCGTCGCAGCAAGGCCCGCTGCGCGGTTACGGCCTGTATTTCCCCGACGAGGCAAACCGTGGCTTTCACTGAGGATGGGGTCTGTAGTTTTATATACAAAATGCGTGCTGCTTTATTTCTTGCCTTTTCCCAGTGCCTCAACGTTTCACAGGAAAATCAATTCACCTGCACAAATAAAATCTGCATGGGAGTGACCTCACTCCGAATGTTCTGCAGTTTAATACCTCACGGTTGCCACTGGCTTCTGCACTTGGAGGAATTTAAATCTACAGACGGTGGAGTTGTACAAAGTGGGGGAACATACACACTTAATACGTTTTCCAAGCTGTCTATCTGCTCTCCGCACACTCTTGTCATATGGTAGGAAGCAAGTTTGACTCATAATATTTTTGATTGCTTGAGCCAAAATAAGGTTATGGACTACAGTAATATTTCAATCTCCCAACATATTCCAGCCAAATGGTGATTGGATTTAAAGTCTATGCCATTTGTGAGCTCTGAGTCAGTTGTTTTGCAACCAGGCTCTTCATCTTAGCTTCAAAAAAAAATTCCATTTCTCCTTTACAGACTCGGATGACATTACTCCATTTGATGCCTATTACAATTCATATTCTATTTTATATTACTGATTTTTTGTCAAGAGCAGCAGTAGCATCTTCATCATTGTAACAGCTTGGGACCCTCATCATAGATGAAGATTCCTCTGTGCAGGGCATGGTGAAAACACAGAATTAAAAAAAGAAAAGAAAAAAAAAGAAAAAAGCACACTATTTCACATAACTTTTGTTCTAAATATTAAACAAGGAGCAGATGGAGAGATAGAACTAGGGGAAAACAAGAAATWAAAAAAATGGCTATTTGTAATAGCCACAGTCTCAGTATTCTCATTAGCTCTGCCAAGGTTTCTGGGCAAAGAATTTTGACAGGGGGATGGAAGGAGAACAAAGAAGTAACTTTTCATACAGYTTTTCTTTCTATGTCTATTTCCTGCATGCACCAGTCTCTTCCTGTACATGAAGTGGAAGAAAAGAGAAAGTTCTTGTCTGAGAGAAAAATAACCAGTGGATCCAGGCCAGGATTGTGGGCTGACCGGAGGTGGGAGTCAACATTGCATTACGGAGTGGGAGATGACAAGTGAAAGGGAACAGACCTTGAGAGGCCTTGAAAATAGAGAAGCAGCTCTTATCCAATGTGACAGAAAAGAAAAAGAAATGATGTTCTGCATACAGGAAATAGTTATGTTAAGGCAAACAGATTAAAAAAATGTTTTATAGATTGTATTAGAATGCACTAAGCAAGAAGGCTAGTCATTCAGTTTGGAACAAGACAGAAACCTTCTGCTGTTTTTTTAAGAGGTGAACCTCTGGTTCTCTGTTTGTATTCATTTTTATAGTTAAGGGTTAGAAAGCAGCCTCAAATCAGTGGAAACTGTGGCCTTATTGACAAAAACAACTGCCACAGGCAAGTTTTTGGATGGTCTGCAGCCAGTTTGGGGAGGAGCTGGGATCCAGGGAGCATCGAGGGAAGAGCCAGTGAAAGGCAGCAGCCATCAGGCTCCACGCTCCAAACTCAAAAAGCTCTTGAAATTGTTGAACAGGCACAATGGAAAGCTGGTAGCACCTGCATGCAAGGCAAGAAGTCCAAGGAACAGGACCATTGTGTTAGGGACCAGAATGTGATCCCACAAGGAGTTGTGGTACATGACCAAATTCATCCTCACGAGAAAAGATTACAAGAATTTGGGTTGCTTAAAGGGGAGAAGAGTAAGGGGGAGGGAGATGGTTACAGTGGCCCTTCTACTGCCTAATGTTTATCACGGAGAAAAGAAAACAAATTTCTTTAAATTGCATTCAGGTTAAGTACTAGAGGAAAACTACGGAGCAATAAGGATAACATTTTCCTGAAGTGCCCAGTCATGAAGCTCATCAACATATTAGAATTCCTGCTTGGCAGGACAGGAGACACCACTGTCTGGTGGGAGGGGAAGGGACTAGATGCTCTTTTCGAGTCCCTTTCTAGGCTACGATCTGCGATATTCAAATATCCCAGTCAGAAGCCCACTAGATCTACAACTTTGATACTACATCAAGGCTTCATCTGAAGAAAAAAAAGGAGAATCCTTTTAAAAATTGTTCTTATCTGTCTCCTCTGTTAAAAACACCTGCTTTGCTTCTCATTTGAATTGTTCTGGCTTTAATATGTAGCCTTTGGTTCTTTGCCTGTTTGGTCCGTGAACTAGCTTTGTTAGTCATTTTGAGAGATGTACAATTTAATACTTCAAAGATTAGATGCACATACATATCAGAACTAATACTGTTTTCCTTAATATTGGTACTCATATTGGTACAGCAGTATTTTTATAATATCAAATATTAAAATACTCCTAGTTTGAAAACGTCCGGTTTGGGCATTATATTCCTGGAATTTTTTTGAACAAATTCAGCTAGCACAGAGGACTGAGAAGAAATAGTAACAGTTCACAGCAAGAAAGATTCTGCCCTGTAACTTAAAATGTACCCACAATTCAGTTGGTACGAACAGCTTTTGCAGACACAAAGACATAATGAGCTAATTTCAGGGGAAAACTCGAGAAAAAGAATACCCAAGGAGTCCTTCAATAACAGGAGAAACAGGGCTGCCCACAGACAGCAATGCAAATAAGGTTGCAAGTAGCTGTGAGAGCAGCAGTTATTCCGCTAACTGAAAAGAACAGACTACAATTTTGCACCAAATTGAGTTTGGGACATAACACACACTGTAATAGCCTTATATTGCTTTTAATAATGACACAGTCATATATATCCAAGGGCATAGGCCATCTGCCCTTAATATAAAGTGGAATTTTCAAATAGAGGATAACGGGGAATGGCTGTGAAACTCATATGCATACGAGTTTCTGTGGCTGAACTTAGGCCCAAGAAACAGAAGAAAACCTGCGGAGAATTTCAAAGAGGTCTCTCAAAGGAGGAGGGGGAAAAGAGGAGGGCAATCTTGGATCTAAAGAAAAAGAATATACATTTTTAATTTTGGAAGGAATTCTAATTTGACCCTTCTCTTACTATATCAGGGCATCAAGGTTAAGTTATTCTCCATTTTTTCTTCCGCTTCCCCTATATTAATGAAAAATAACATGCATAGTTCAGACACACAATCAGGGGAATAAGTATAGCATGTCCACACAAGGGATTACTTTTCTTGTTTGGCTTACTAAGCCTGGTCATCGACTACAGATCACTGCTGCAATATAAATTAGGGTAAAAAAACCTCTTGATAAGAAGTTTCTTGTGTTCTCAGTCACTGTCAATGCTGTTAATTTCATCACTTGGGCTACTGGACTTTTGAGTATATTATAGCAGCAGGGTGTGAAGGCTTTTTAACATTTCCAGCTCTTATAATGGATTGTACAACTTTACTCAAAGAAACTCTACTTAATATGCTTAAATTTGGAAGCCACTTGTAAAATAGTGCATTCCAAACAGTATAAGGACAGTATAAGAGAATAACGCTGATGAAGAGCTGTAAAGGACTATGCTATTTGTCTTCTTATAAAACACATTTTTCCAATTTCTTCCAGCATTTTTCTAAAACTAAATTCTATTTCAGAATTTGGATTCTAAACAAAATTCTAAATTCTAAAACAAAAGTAATTCTAAAACAATAAAAGAATTAAGAGCAGAGTTCATGGCAATAACCATATAATATATATACCTATGGATGATCTTCTAATCTGATTCCCAAGTTTACCACCAAATTATATAGCTGAATAGTTAGTACGCTACTTTCAACCAAAGCCAAATATCACCAAAAAACTTCATGGTAAAAATAAGGATTATTATTAGAGTTGAATAAACAGTGAATTTTTGTTCCGAGTTTCCTAAGCTAATTTTGATTCACTTATGCTGATTCCTCTCTAGTCACTTTCCACAAATCTTTAAATCCTCAAATACTGCTCAATTTTATTAAGTTCTGCAAAGCGTGGCAACATAAGCATAGCTTGGTTTGCAATTTCCAAAGTGATATTTTGTCCTATGACAAAAATAGCACATTAGTTTTCAGAAACCAAAATATCTTTACATTTCGTTTTAATTTTCCTCTCAGAAAGGAAAGGTGTAAAAATAAAAATTCATGCTGGGAAGTAATTGAAAAATAAAGGTTCATCATAAGGACAGGCTGTTCCTGAATGAAAGGATACAAACCAACAAACAAAAGTTAGTTGTCCTGCTTCAAGACCCAAGAGGAATGTTCTAATATTTACCGAGTGGAAATGATTTCCAAGCTGCAGCCATAAGATCTGCAAATGCAGATTTGCCTCAATCTATATGTTTTGATTTCACCTCTGCAAAAAAATGGAACAGAAATTTTTATCTCTGTGAAATGAGTTTCTATCAAAAAGCTGGAATTCAGTATTTTTTTTTTAAACCAAGCACCAAAACATTACTTTTTGTTTTCTTATAATAAAAGCTCAGAAACTCCTGGTGATTTTTTTTTTTTTGATAGAAGTATCTCCTATTAATTACCTTTCTGCACCCAGAATCATTTTGGCAGACCCTTCTTAAGACCTCATCTTATCTCTGGTTCTAACAAATGTGTGTTGTTCAAGCTAAATGATGCCATTCCTGATGCAACCCAGCACAGCTTTGATCTTGATTAGTATCTCCATGGCAAAGGAGGTTTTAAAGAATAATACTTTGCAGATCTTACAAAACTATGGAAATTTTAGTGGCCCTTGCATAAAACCTTCCCAGTAGTAGTTGAAAAGTCCAGTGATCCCAACACCATCTGGTATAAAAAGCTGTCAGTGTAATGAATGGAGTTGCCCCAGTTCAACAGGGAGTGAAATCAGTGTCTGGATACTTGGAGAAAGTCTCCGATGGTTGCAAATCCTCTGTTGCCACATTATTCATCGCCCTCCCTAAAAACGCTCTTGCAGCTCTTTCATTCACACTGCAGAAAGCCTCCTCTCCAGATGGCAAGGGGAGCGTACAAGAGACTGGCGCCAAATCAGATCCCATTGCTGGAAATCCAGGGTCGAGGAAAGTATCAAAGAGAAATCTGACTTTTCTGAATATGTGGGACATCCTCATGAGGGTCGCAGAGAGTGATTATTATTCCAGGGAGAGAGTTACTATTCCAGTCTGGAGAATAAAAACATCAGTGAAGGGTTACAGCACCTAATTTTCTCTTTGCTCTTGCTCTTCATAGTTTGCATAACTACTTACTGCCATTAGGTTACATGAACTGGAGCTGACGTAGATGAAAATTATCCTGAGTTTCTTCAGCATCAGCTGGTCTGTAAGGACAAAACCTTTTGCCTTCACTAGAGGTAATGGGACAAGTTCTGTGCTAACCTGTATCCTGTGCATTTCCATTGGTGTCATCAAGACTGAAAAAAGTGCGTGTCTAGGAAGAAAGCAATGTACTATGTCCTATTAGGCAAAACTCTTGGGGAAGGTTTTTCACCAGCCATAGCACATACAGCTGGGAAGGCCATTCATTAACAGTATTTCTTTCAGGATCTCTCTGAACTCAGGATGTCTTTTCTTTTTTGTGGTGAAAAAACAAGTGCACTATTATTGCAGTTGTTGACACTGTCCTTTATTGGCATAAATACAGATTATTCGGGCAGCAGCGGTAAATGATGTGCTGTAAATCAGTCAGGCCAAATTGGCAGGGTTTATTAACTAAAGACAACAGCGTTTTTCAGCTGAAAATAAATGTGCACAATGTGGTAGCTATTGTTGTTGTTTGCACGGGGAGAGCCTTTTCATGGTTTTGATGCATTAGGATGAACAGGGAGGGCATTTAATTGTGGGTTGCCTTTTACAGAACACACTTTAAAACAACAAACATTTCTTCTGGTGAAACAAGTGACAGATTCTGTAATTATTTTTTCATGTACCACAGAATGCTCTAATAAGGAAGTCTTTATTTTCTGCTCCAAAATATGCATCTAATGAATATCCAGGCTTCTAGACCTCAGGTCATGATGTTCCTTAATTCACCACACAGAATCCCAGGTTTTCTGTATTAACCTGTTGCTCTATTTTATTAACTTCTGATACTGGGAGATGCAGAGGAACTTGCTGCAAGACCAGGACTGTACTTCCAGTCTTCTCACCTTACAAAATGAAAGGACTTGACTAAATGAAAAATAATTTGTCAGCARCTGGATCCACTTGCCATTTAACTGAAATAGCTGGCGGTTTTCCTCTTCTTCTGGTATCCTCTGGATATAGAGCTTGCTTGACAAAACTTAAGGGTTTGTGTAGCAGCTGAGAGAATATTAAGTAATTTTTTGGAATATTGAGGACAAAAGTATATATAGAAATTTTCATTTTTTTGCCAGACTTAAAATAGATACATCAGAATAGTTAACTCAATTATTGAGGTCCAATGCGCGCTAAGAATGATTTACCAGTATATCAGTATAGGCACTTCAGCCTAATCTTGTACTGATCAAATACAGTGGTCACCGATTCTCCTACCAGTAAAGAGAGGTAATTATCTTTTTAGCTTAACCATGTCCCCAAATATAAGCAGTGATGCCACCAAAAATACTTTATTTGGCAATATATTTAATCTATTGCCAATTGTCAGCCAAAGCATTTTTTTCCCCACTTTGTTCAATGATGTAGCTGTTCTGGCAAAACATTTAGGTACAGGGAAACTTAATATTACAGCTGTGAACAGACTTGTGAGGAAACAGCACTGCTTACAATGTACAGAGCTGACATCTCTGTGGCCAGTTTTGCTGCAGGATTTAACAAGTTAATTTTAGAGGATAACATAGACAAAAGGTTTGTCTAATAGTGCCTACTACCCTTAGATAAACATATATATTATTCATAAATAAATGGCAAAACTCTCACTATACCACACTAGCCCCAAGATAAATGGTTGCTCAGGAGTCTTAATGTACTACATCATTCAGGGACTGCTCTATAAAACCTCTTTTAATTTTTCCCTGTAACTCAGATTGATAGCAATTCATTCTAAGCAATTTTCTTCAATCCATTTTCTGTCCCAAGCAACAAGTTTGTAAAATGGTGCATTTGTTCTTTGTGTCGTTCAGACTCTTAAGTGTCAATCTGCTAATGTTCATTTTTTTGTCATTAGGTTCTTTTTTCCCTCTATAGTTACTAATCACCAAAAATACTTCTTTCATGCAGCTCAGTACCTATTTAAGTGCTACTTCTTTTCTTCTTTTGAACCATAAGAAATGAGTGATTAGAAACATATTAAATATCCTTGTATGGATGAAAGGATAGAGCCATACATAGACTTTACAATAGAGGATGGAATTATAGTAAGAATTATCATCCATCCTTCTATTTCAAACTGTTGTCTAATACTACACTGAATAAAAATAGAACAGTCAGTCAGGGGGAAGCTTTAGATTCCTTTGTTAAATTTTTTTTCTTCTTTTTTATGCTGTCATTTTAAAAAATATTGATATCAAGGACCTCAATGTCTGAAGTTTAGAAAGCATCAACTCATCCTATTACGTTGATCAACTCCAAGGAAAAGATCCCACAATACACACTGATACAGATACGCAATGGAGATAAAATGGCCACATAATTCTGAAACTGAGATTCCAATAATAGTTTCTTTCCTCTCAAAAAAGAATAGTAGTGAGAAGGAAAGATTTCAAGGCCAAAACAATGCAAGAGTCAAGAAATATATTTTCAGTCTCTCCCTTCTCAAGATTAACAAGTTTCTTAGCTACTCATCAAGAACTAACCCTGAAAAAATGAATACGCAAAAACACTACTTAATAAATGTCACTCTTTCACTTCCTTCCTCACTCAAAAAGCTATAACATGTAACCGAAAACGAACAACACCTCAAATAAATATAGTACAGTCCCCACCACGTCGTAGGAGATAACTCCAAATAGATTACTATATTTGAGATATCAGAGGCTGTTTTGCAAAATGAGCACTAAACTGAGGATATTGCTATTTCATTTTCATTTTGGCACATACTGAAAGAACAGTAGCCTGCAGTTTCTCCTCCACTGATACATGTCCAGCCTCCTAAACTATTAGATTTTTTTCCCCCCCCATTAAAAACTAACCATAACTATGTAGAGAACTTAATTACTACATCTTCAGATGTAACAGAAGGAGCAAAGCCCAATGCAGTGCCTGACTCATTAGTCCTACACTATAATTTCCAGCTAGAAAGCAGGAAGAAGCAAACTGAAATGAAAACCTGCAAAGCATCCTGTAAAGCAGCACATCCTTATTTCATACTCTGCATGCTCCCTAGTACGGAATTAAGGTAAGCTAGTGTTAAGGTAAACTTACACAAATGAGCTCAAGTCTCACAGTCAAGGGCAGCCACCACCACTCGATGGGAAGCGCGCAGGACTAATCGCCTGCTCTGCAGGCAGGAGAGACCCCTTTCTGCAAGCCCACACACCTGCACACCTTGAGATGTGTTGTGTTTCTACCTGCCGGGGCAGGGCGCAGGGGAAAGGTAAGCCAGGTGAATCTGAGTTTTGTTCACCAGTGTTTGCCAACAGGATCCCTGCCTCATCTACAGCCCCTCCGAGATGTTATTTTCCCCCAGTTGCCAGTCACGTTCAGTTGAGCCTGTTCAACACATTATTTTGCATTGTCATTTCATGCTGCTCATGAGTATTTCATTAGCTGCCTTCTTCTAGCATGTGCACATCCCCAGCACCCAGCTGCAGGAAGCGATGCCTCTACTCCTAGGGCAGCGTTCAGCTACAGCCGATACAGCGGCACCACGCTCGCAAGGTCTTCCTGTTGGTTTTTTTTGTTGTTTTTTTGTTGTTTTTTTGTTTTTTTGTTTTTTTTGGGGGGGGGGCAATGTCAACAATTTCTACAGCTTCAGTCTCCCTTTGGCAGGCTGCTGGTAGCACTAACCAAAGCCCCAAGGCCTGAAGCTAGTGACCCCCTCGCTCCCGGTCAGCGGACACCAGGTGACCAACTGTGGCCCACAGCAGCTCCCTGAATCAGAGCTCAGGCATTTGTGGATCCTAGTTCAGCAAGATACTCTGTTTTTCCAGCATAGCTCTAACACGCACATCCGTGGCCAGTGTTTATCTTCAGCCCCAGCTGGCGTACCAGAAATTTTCCTGCTGAATATGTTCTCTTCCTCGTCCTCTTCAGACCTCGCTTTCAAATGTCAGCTGTGACCCTTTGAGGTCCTGTATAATCTGTGTTTACCATCTTGCTGAGTTTTAGCTTCAGAATCCCACATTCTCAGAACAATCCTGTTTTACTGGAAACCTAGCTTTGGAATAATGACTAGCCAGTTTTCTTTTTCATTTAGGATCTGAATGTTAGTAAAAAGAAAAAGAGATCCTATTTCTTAGGCTCTAGCTGAAGACAGAGAAAATCTGATAGATACAACTAGTTCCTGTTTATTGTTTTATCAGTCCAATATAGTATTTCTATAGGTCAATGTCTATTCTCTATCAGCTATTTTGGGGTTATCAACAACTGAAAAAGGATAAGCAATTTAATTAATAAGTCATAATGCATACACAAACAGCTATTTATCTGTATTAATTTTTTGCCATGTAAATGCCAGCATATTTAACAAATAAACCACTGGAATAATAACTGAATAAATGACTTATATTGGAAGATGAATGCATTTAAGAGAAAGATATAGTAAATCCCCAACAATACCTCATTGAATTTTTAAGCTGGACTTACTTAAATAGAATTGAAATTTAATTGTGTTTATTTTCTTTAAAGATTCTGGTGACATTATAGTATAATTGTCTATTACTCCACTAAAGTACTCTTTTGTAAATGAACATTAAGGCAAGATGACATACCTATTTATGGAACAAGCTCTATAAGATGGATGGAAGGGTGAAAATTGCTGGGGTTTTTTTTTTTTTTTTTGGATGGTGACCATCAGACATATAGCGAGCATTATAATGAAGAATGCATTGGTACAAATCTTTAAAGAAAAAAATTCAAAGTAGCATTCAAAAATATATTATCTATGAAAATCATCATTCTTCACCTCAAAACAACTTTCTACTTCTATTTAGGAATACTTCACTAATAATTAACTCAAAAAGAATAGAAAGAATAATATTCTATTTACCCCACTAATTTAAAATGAACTACTGATAATTACTAAAGAATATTTATTCAATACTTAATATAAGAAAGTTTATGTATTTTGAAGAAATTGATTCTTCATATGGTAGTATCTTTTCTTTCATCGGTGTTTTAAACTAAGCACTTTCTCAATGTACACTAGAGTCTTCAATTAAAATGGAAAAGGTACTCAACAAGGTACAGTTGCTAGAATGCACGGTATTTTCTTCTGTCTAAGTTCAAGGGGAACATCTAGATCTGCCCTTAGAAGAAAACATTTTAGAATTTCTATAGAAATATTTTATTCCAAAGGGCTTTAAAAACATATTTGCAAAAAATGCTTGATTAGTTTCTACATGTTAGGAGGTTCTCTCTTGAGGTAAAAATATTCATGACTGATGAAGATTTTGGGGATTCACAATATTTGGTAGCACTTGGTAAYGTTGAAAATAACACAGCAAATCAAATTGTTTCTGGTATTTCTTTTCTTAGGACTAAGAAAATCAGTAGGATAAAAGTCAAAGCTTATATTTCAATAGCTGGTCATGGGGTGAGCTGGAGATATTAGAATCTGTAAAGTCCTAAAAATTCTTGTAGTAGAAAAATGGGCTCAGGAAGATCCAGTCAACCCAGTCACAAAGGATATTCTCCAGCCCATAAAGGATTCATCCTGAAGAGGTTCTCATTAGCTTCTTACAATACTTTACAAAGTGATTATTGGAGGGGTTTTTTGTAACAAAGTCATTATGGTTCATATCTTCTCAGTAAGGAGAAGTCTATCTCAATCCTCTTTTAGTATAATTTCACATTACAAAATAAGATAATTATAATGAAAACAGGTACTATTAATGGTTTTACTGGTTTGAAAAGGCTGACTAATTTGCAAAGCAATTTATTCATTCTCTTGCACATTTCCATTTGGCATTATTGCTTTCCAATTATTTCCTTTTCACTGGACATCTTTTTTAAAAAAAAAATTATTCCCTGATGGGAATGTCCACTTTCTCATTCTAGGGACTGATATAAAACCATATACTGACATTTTTTAAAAGAACTTCTAGCTATTTCAGCAACTATATTACAATTTTATGTTGCTTTCTATTCAAGGTTTTTAAATGTGGTTATCACCTAAAGTAGAATAACTTATTTCTTATGCACTTCTTAAATGGCCTAATTCAAATTTAATAGAGGATTTTAATGGGCAGATTTTAAAAATGAGACCAATCAGTGAGTGGGCTCAGAACACATTAGTTAAAAAAGGGACCAAGCCATTTTCTGAAAACTCCTCCAAATTAAAAAAAAAAAAAAAAAAAAAAACACACACACCCTTGTTTAAAAAAAGGCCCTATATTAAGATGTCCAGTCTTAGTTCAGTCTTTAAGGATTTTCAGGATTCACCCATGAATGAAACAGTACTGAAAAGAATTTCTGTTCCATTTTTCAAACAGTAAATAATCCAATTATATTAGGTATTGAGAGACAACATTTAATAGATAAGGGAATGAAAATTAATGCAAGTCTTATTTATGCAGAGAAAATATAATACCAGTTTAAAACAATCCATTATTTGCAATGACTACCTAATTGATTCTGTATACTTCTTTATCCAATAAGTTATGTATTCATCCTGGTCTTAATCTAAATTTACAACAAAATTAGGAGCGCAATTAAAATTTGATGCTAACATTTTTGTGTAATATGTATTTTCTGTTTTAGAAGCTGTCAAGGAGCTTCAGAAGGATGGGAAGTTCAGTGGAATAACACTACCCCATGGATCAGAACAGCATGTTCCTGCAACTTCTTGAAGGACAAATCCATTTTATTCCTTTGCTGTGAGCTGGACCACTGGGAATGATGGACACAAACAACAAAACAAAAAACAAAAAGCCCTACCCACTCCCATAAAAACCAAGAAACATCTAAACAGTTATTTTGACACCTCATTTGTACACTGTAAAGGCTTCGTGTGGACCCAATTGCAGAAGCAGCTGTTCATCAAAGAGAAAAATATATGGTTATTTCTCCCAGTCAGCTTGCCATCTAGATATAAGATCAGCTATAACAAATGCATATGGGGTAATATCAGTGGGCAGTGAACTCAACATGTCAGTTATTTAGCTAATGTACTATTTTTCCACTATATGTCAAGAACAAGCAGGATCTATGAGTCATGGGTAGGTAGCCTGATAGATGGAAACACAGTGGTGTTTTTCCTCCACACGAGAGGCACAGCCTGGGAGAAGCTTGAAAATATCACAGAAGCTTAAAAAGTGAACAATGGAAAATTATATCACTCTTCAGTGAAAGGCAGTAGATATCTGATTAGATGAAGACAGACCATTCAGGGCCTTAAACAGGAATGCTAGTGGCTTGCATTTGGAGCGATCAGCATTCTTAACAAATTCTCGGTAGATGAACAAGGCTTTTTATTTATCAGAGATTAAGGAAACAGATGCTGCTGAGGGGGGCGGGGAGGAGGGGGGGAAGCCCAAGGTATAAGATAATGATAGCCTAAATAACAGTTTTACCTGGATTTGGGGATAAAGAAAATATTACCCTAGAGAGGTTACACACAAAGCATCTACAGACTTCATACACTATTAGTACATGGAGACCTACACTGATATCATAGTAGAATGCCAGATAAACCACAGCCCCGACTGACACATCACAACTGAGGAAGGAGGTTATAACAACAGATTTGGGTGGAAAAAGGTAAGACCCCTGGTATAGCAATTACAAATTGGAGTTGATGCAGCAATGACAACAAGAAGATGAAGTGGCAGATATAGATATGTAAATATAATATATAAACAATAGGAAGCTGGATTACAAATATGCATACAATTAACACAGAGAAGCTGAGCTAGGAATCTACAAACCTGGAGGCCGCATTGATATACATGAACTAGGCAAGATCAGCATGACCACAGCATCTCCACAGGTAGGCTTTGCAGCATGAGCCAGGAACACTGAGAATTGCCTAACTGAGGAAATAGAAGGAGCAAAAAGACTAAAACAAAGAAATTCACAGCCTCCCCAAAGGCAGAGGATTTATGAGGAGCCATCAACCCTGGCTATTAGTGTCAGCTGTGAGGGAGGCCCCCAGGGCAATGTGGGAAGAGACTAAGCGGCAGCTGAAGTGGAGAACTGTGCTTGCACCAGCTCCCTTTCCCCCTGCCCCACAAGGGCAACCTCACCGGGCATCCTAGCTTAATCCTTCGTTTGCTCAGTGTTAAATGAAATTATGTCTTTAAAAGCAATGTTAGGCATTAGCACAGGAAGCGATTTTTCTCATACATTCTTCTGAATGAATAACTTCTGATTGCTGAATTGTGTTTTCAGTTGTTCATCTTATCCGGAAGAATTCAAGAACTGCAGCCCTAGAAGCACTCAAGTAGAAATAATTTGGAAAAGGGGCTTAATTGGATGCTGGCCATAGCGTCAATATAGGATGAATATCACAAATACAGGAAGAAATAGATCTCCTCTGTGCTTTTCTCTCCTTGCTCTCTTAGTGAAGAATGCCAAGCATGCGTGGGCCTGGGCTCCATAGTTTGGTGGATTTTTTTTTTTTTTGGCCCTTAACATTGCCTATAAAATGTCCGGTCTACAAATAAACCAAAAATCACATGTCAAACAAAATACTGAATAGAATCGAGCAGGAAGAGAGAGATGGACATTGAACATGAAAGGCTTGACTAAATTCTAAGGTCTCATGCTCTAAACAGTCTTTGACAGTACATATTTAAGCCTAATTTAAAGAAACTCTATCATACCAAAGTGATCCTGATATTGTGGGTAGCATTTTTGATTACAATAAGTGCAAAGAGTAAATGAAGAAGCGTGTAAGTGTTTTGCCATTTATTTAATTTGCACATTGTACTATGCAAACACACCATTTTCCCTGATTAGAGGGGCAGTAATTCTTCCACACAAAAGCCCCATTATAGGAAYTCACAAGGAAGAAGGGTTTTTTCCCACCTCAGAAGAATTTGGAAAAATAATCAGGCTGAATAAATTAAACTATGTTCCATTGGATTGGATTTTGCAAAACAAAGTCCATTAAGGAAGGTAGTTTCCTGAAAATCACTTACAGTTTTTTGTTATAGACAAATATGTTCAAATTTGCCTTCAAATATTAAGGCTTATTTTGAGTTATTCCCTATGCCATTTACAATAGAAGGCTCCTCTCATTTAGAATTCAGGACTATTTTCTAAAAAATGAACATTCATTACAGTATGTTTCAATAAATATTGTTGCTGTCTAGTATGTTGGGAGTTCAGGGTTATGATGAGTGTAGGTCGATGGAAAAGAATGAGTCTCCAAGTAAACAGTTTTCATTAGTTATGACTCATACATTGTGATAAAAAAAAATTAACTGTGATTAAAGGCAAACAATAATAAGCAACTATCCCCTGGTGCTACCAATCCAAATATTTACTGATCTACAACATCCTATTACAGTATAGCAGCACCTTAATTTGTAAGAATCCAAACAGTTTAACATATGCACGCTTAGGGCTTATCTGCTTCATCAGCATAAGGGAAATACAAGACCCATTTAACATCTATAACCCTGCGTAATTGTCTTCAGAATGGACATGTAACCTCAGGAGGAATTTGGGGAAAAACATTGGTGTGGTTTATTCCAACACCTTCTGAAAAGACCAGTGGATCCCCAACTGAAACAGTGGATCTCTGCATCAGAGGTATTTTGCTTCTTTCTGCAGTGAGTCATCTGCAGCAAGAATGCAAATATTCCAAAATGCCTTCAGATAAAAATGTCTTAATACTAAGGAGCCATTAATTCCTATGTTCACTCTAATACAGAGTTTTTTCTTAGAAGATTTCAAAGAAAGTGCATTTTTCAACCACACACATCACTATTCAAAATGCTGATTGGATAAAAGTTAATTGAAAAATGCTAAAAAGATGTGTAATAGGAAAAAGTTATGTTTAATGAGTATCCTTTTTCACATCATTGGAGGAAAACGGTATTATAATTATCAGTTTGTCCTGCTTGAAATTTTTTAAACAAAAAGCCCTATTACATGATTTACATGCATGATTAATCTAAAATAAAAGAAGTGTGAAAAGGTGGAAAAGTTTATCAAACTGAGCCCTTCAGGTGATCTGTTTGCAGACTGCACTGGGAAGTGACAGCCCCCTCCAGGCGGAGTGCGGCAGGACGGAAAGAGGGAGAACATGGGTGGAAAACTGGCGGAAAGGCGAAGGGGAAGGGCAGCGGGAAGGGGAAGGGAGAGGGTAGTAAAACGAGATAGCTGAATAGAGACAAACTAGCCTAGTTATTTTGCCAATTTCCAAGTTACTGCCATTAGAACAAAATGCTCTAATTACAAGTCTGATGGTCTAATATCTTCTCTAATGTCCTTTATATAGATGTACAGTTTAACAATGAATGAACAAAATTAGCCTGAGATATTCAGTATTGGATTATTTTGATTTTTCTCTCCAAATACAGTAGCGTTCTTTCCTTTGTCTCTCTTGTGCGAGACATTCCCTAAACATACTGCTAATAGTACTATCACTCCGTTTGCTCCTTCATACACATGTGTTTAGACACATTGGATCCACGGCCAGGCCCAGTTCTGCTTAGCACAGCTGCTGCTGGAGGCAGGGAGGCAGGGAAATGCTGGAAAATGCAGGAAATGCTGTTAAACTGGCTGGTCTCATCCTTTCCAGCTGTAATCCCAAGGATGCCAGGCACACTGTGCTTCACACCGTGACTCTCACCTGTGCAGGCGTGTTGCAGCACCGAACCGTTCAAAAGTATTTTGACACTGGTGTTATCAGAGGCCATGCTTTAGCATGCTTACTTCAGTTTTGTGCTTTCTCTTAATTTTATGGCTTTTTATTAATAAATCCTCAGATAAAATGATTTAATAGCTACATATAAACAAATAGGAGAAAAAATCACGGGATTTGTCTTGATGAATGAAATAAAGCTTTGTGTTTGATTTTGTCTCTTAAATTTAGCTACCAGATTCTTGAAAAGCTATGGGCAATTTTATCTTTTTTACAGACAAAACCCTAGCCAAGTTTTAAAGCTGCCTTTCAATCTCATCATCTCCCAAGGATTTTGCAATCTGAGGAGCTGCATCATGACTTATGCATCTCTCCTCCCCGCAGAAGAAGCATTTCGCCTTGCTGTGTCCCCCACATCCATCTCCCAGGCACCAGCCACTTTATTTAGATTTAGCTGAATACATATTTCATCTGAGCTCTTATCTCCTGCAAATTCAGACTTTGCAGTTCAGTCCTGATGAGTCCGGGCCTGCAACGCTTTTCGAGTTCCCATGATACACATTTAAAAGCCTTACACAGATTTAAAAGAAGAGTGGCGTCACTGTAAGTACTGCAGGTACCTTTCTAAATGAGCTGAGTCCCTGTAAAGTGCCACATTGCCTCTGCTAAATTTCATTTGGATAATGTGGCAATGGCTTCCTTATCTCAGCTGTAGCAGAATATGGGACAGATGAAATAAAATGAGAAAGCTTATGGCATTAGTCAAAGATATCTTCATAGCATCCATGTCATGCTCAGGTCTAGAGTCAGTCTGATTAAGAAAATTTGAGGTCTTATCTTCATTTCCTTAATAACTTTTTCTAAAAACAGGGAAAAAGTGTAACGAAATTCATAATGAAGAGATGATTTAAATTACAATCCTGTGGAAGTGCCAAATACCCAAACATAGATATGAATTTATGCGGCGTTGGAAATTTTCATCCTAGCTCAATGAATAATGAATCAAAACAGGCAGAGATTTAAAAAAAAAACTTCTCCTGGTGACTTTCCCTGTACCCAACAACAATTGCTTCATCCCCCTTTACAAGAAATCAAAACCTTTGGGACATGTCCTGTTTGCGGGCTAAAACCTGAAATATCAGTCCTATATTTGTAGTGTTTGTTTATAGGGCATTTTACAAAGCCGTGACAGAAAATGTGTGTACCATGGCAGAGCTGCCAAATTTTACTTTGACGATTAATGTGCTGCAGTACAATCCATAACTGACTTCTGAAAGAGGATTAAAATGAGATAAAAAAGTCCCTGGAGCTTGTTAGAAAGTTTCTAAGATTAGAATTTTATGAGGCTAGAAACTCAAATTGCACATCTTCTAAGTGCTATTTAAATTTCCAAGCCATTCATCACATGTTATTTGGGAAGTCCACAAGACATAATGTAAAGATAGTTATAAAGAGCATTTCTTCTTTTCATTAAGTTCCATGTAATCCTTTTATCTTTCCTCCAAATTTCTGCTCCACCAGAGAAGAAGCAATATTTCTTGGAGACAAGAAATGTTATATTTTTAAGAAACAGAAGTTGAGATTTTATTTGTCAAAACTGAAGGGTTGCTAGTGATCCGGCACTGTGTTAGAGTGGGTGTAACTCCACAGATGGCATCACTCAGATGTTCAGTGGCACGAAAAAAGAACCAAGCCTGCAGTACAAGTGTTGTTAATTGATACGTGTGCTCTTAAGAAGGTATACCGCTATTCGGTCGCTATTCCTTCTGCACCTCTCCAAGAAAATGGCCTGCCACCTGATTTCCTTGGTAGATTGTTTTTGGTTTTGTTTTTTTTCTCCTTTCGAGACTAAATCCATAGGCAATGAGCTACAATGAATTAATTTTCCGGATCCTCAAAATGTGGCAGGAGTTGGGCTTACAAAAGGCCCAGTTTTGCAAACCCTACGTCTCAGGAGTGTCAAGCACCTTGCTTCTCCGTGCAATACATAGGGACAGTCAGCTGCAGAGTCACGCGTCTGCGTGACCATCCCATGGCGAGGCGCCGTTTGATGCCAAGCTCCAGTTACAGCCAGGAGCAACACCAGCAAACCTGGAAGATAAGAGCAGATGATACACGTACTGTTGAGGATGATGAGCATCAAGAAGAATTTGACCAAACTAGTTTACATTATATGCTGCATATTGCTGTGGTAACAGCATTTTCACCTAATCCTACTTTTAAACAGTTCAAGTGCACACGTATGTTGTGGGGAGGTTCAGTTTGGGCGGCTGATGTAGGAGGTGAGTTTCTAAGGACGATTCGTGAGACAGCAGCATTGGTGTGTAGGGAGACCTTGGTACATGTCTTCTGTTTGCTACATAAAGCAGAACAGCCCTTAAGGTTTTTATTAGTTAAAGTACCTTAGAAATTCTTAAAGAAGAACTACATAACTTAATACCTTCTCATGACTCTGATATTATATGTAGCAAGTGGTTTTTGGGTAACAAAGTCATGTGGTACCTGCATTTATCAAGTGCATTTATCTACTCCACCTGCTGTTTTTCTATTGATTTTTTTTGACATTTCGCAGCCATCTCAGACAAAGTTTTTAGATTCAACTAGGTGGAGAGATACCCTGCTCTCAGTTTTAACCCACTAACTACTTTGAATGGGTACAGCAGAGACCTGGGCAAGTGACAGGTCCAGGCGTTCAAACTGCAACAGGAGTAGCTTGTCTTCCACTGTGGTTATATCTGTTCACGGAAGTGAAGCTTGGAGAAGTGGTGGAGTTTGTGATATAAAAGAGTTTAATCTGAAATTAGACTTTAGGATATACCTTTACTATTGAATAAGTATCCTACAGCTTTTCTCCTTCTTTTTTCTTTTTTTTTTAACTCTTTCATTTAACATTTTTTCTCCACAAAAAACTGCATTTGTGTTTAAGACATAGGACACAGTCTTTCCCCCACTAGCACCACCACCACTCTCCCCCCACAGCCTTTCTTTTTTGTCTTAGCAGGAAAAAGTCTGAATCCTGGCATAAGCCAGGACCAACACAGTAGCCTACAGTGCCCTGGTAAATCCCAAAACATTACAGCTAAAACAAAACCGCAGAGAAACAAATACCCCAGCAAATGCCGAGCCTTTGAAACCTCCATATGTTTGCTACAGACACACTGACATAAGAAAATGCAGGAAATTCAGTGAAGAATGACCCAGAAGATGGCTCACAGGCTTCGAAAAGTGTGGTGTATATATATTATTTGTATTCAGCTACAGGTGACAAGCTCATGAATCAATATAGCCACGAGAACTTCCAGCTAGTCAAGCTGCAGAAACCTGCTCTAGCTCTTCATTAGCTCTGAGAGTGTTTCTGTCTGTGAAGACAGATGTAGACAGGGGCCGTGTTACAGTTAGCGGCAGAAGTGTCCGCGTGACGCTTGCACAGAAGGACACAGCTAAGGACAGGATATATGGTTTTTCTTATCAAGCAACGCATGCATTTTGTACCATACTCCGTGCCTATGGAGGGCATATAGCGCATATAAAAGGAAAACGTCAGTTTAGAGGCATGGCTTGTTATGAGTGCCAGAAAGATGAGGAGCTTGTTAAATTATTATGATAATTATTTATTATTATTATAATCATTGTTCTATGCACAAATAGTCAAGTAATCCCTGCTTTCCTTATTAACAGGTAGCAGTTCACAGGAAGCACGCCTGCAGTGACGGCCAGCCAGMTGCAACGTTGCAGAAAGCATAGCCCAAGCAGGGGCACACAGTGATTTGAATTTCGGAGTTAGCACCAGCGCTTCATGAGCTAATTTATGCAAGGAGTGGCAGACAACAGAAATCACAGTTTTTCCTAAGATATTTCACGCAAAACTATATTAAGCTGAAGATGTTAAAGAAAGCTATCACAACTGATGGAGCAACATACAAGTCTGGTTTTCTTTTTAGTTGTAAATGGTGGAAATGGGAGGAAAATCACTCCAGTAAAAGGACTGAAATGGTTGTGCCATCAACAGGTGGAAGATCCAGATCAAGTCCAGCAACGAAGCCAATCTGAAATTATCTGTCAGATTCAGTTAATAATAAATTGAAATCAGTAAACCGTTAAAAAAATTGTTCTTTGCACTACAGAGAAAACAAATTAGGTACAGAGGTTATTGTTTACCTTCAGGTTTTTTTTTTTAATAGGGAAAAACATAAAACCCAAGAAATCCATCTAAATTCAGGTTACATAAAACATGCAATGGCAGTGCAAACTGCAGGTGAGATCTTAAGTGGCAGCAACTGTTTCCCTCCACCTTAGTTACAGAAGAACAGCCTGATTCAGAAGCCAAAATGATTGAAAGCATCCATAGGACTTTAAGAAAAAGAAATAAAATTGATCTAAAGACGTTCATATGCAAACTCTGAAAACCTTTGACAGAACCAGTATAATTCTTACTAGAATGACAATGGGAGTCGTGACTGAAGGAAAAATTGCAAAAACTTCACCTTCTCTTATAAAATGATCTGAAAAGTCAAATAAGTCACTTGTTATATCCATATTCACTTACTGTTTCATTTGAAAAATGTAATTTTTAAGTGCTTTATGTATGCTGCTGGCTCCTTGTATAGTGGACTTTTTTTAGAAGACTCAAGTCAGCAGCCGGCACCCAGAGTTATAATAAAAGAATCTTCAAGTGATAAGAAAACTTTCCTTTAATAAACTCTATTGTTTTTCCCTATATTTTCCTTGCTCAGCTATCGTTCCTTGTCTTCAGGCATGAGCTGCTTCACATAAAACATTTGATCAGATAACTATAATTTAATTTTAGTCTCCACAGTTAAAAAAAAGGAGGAACTCAATACATTCGTCTAGTTTGTATCACATAATACCTTTCCTTGAAGAACTGCTTTTATGTGCGTTTCTGCCAACTTCACTGTTGAAAACCTACTTTTAAATTCCTGTCAGGTGCTTTCTGCTCGAAGCGCTCCAGTGTGTGGGTGGCTGTTTTTCTTGTGCGTGCAACGCTGAGGCTCCTCCGCAGAGAGCTGGGGGTGGGATGCACTCGTTCTTCCTCTTCTGCTTTCGCACCACATTGGTACAATGAGAGGCAGAATGTCCTACCGCCCGAAAAAAACCTGTCCTGGAAAATTTTAGTGTTCCAGAAAAAAATATCCATCTGGTTTAAGGGCTAGTATTTAACACCATACACCTTCTCTGCTATTACTGGGTTGGTAATTTAGGCCTCTGTCTAAAAATCTGTAATCCGGACCTGTTTATGCATTTCCTTCTCCTGCGAAAACTGAAGGAATGCATTTTGCTCCTATCTATTGGGGAATCACAGGGCAATATTTTCTGACTTTGCCTTTAAAGTGGATACAAAAAAACTACACGTTTTATAGAAACTGTTGACAAACAGAAAATTTATAACACTAGAGCATACATAATTCTCTAAATAATATATGTTGTTGCCTTTTTATTGGTTTTATCTTTGCTGCGTAACAGATTAAATGTCCTGGTAACATGCTGCATAAATTCCACCTGGCAGAAACTTTTGTAATAATGCGCCTTTTAAGGGGAGAAATCTTCCTCGATAAGTGAGGGTGCAATTTACACTGGAAATTTTTAAAAATCACCGCTATCTCTTCAGAAAGAATGAAATGCTATGAGCAGAGCAGGAGGTTGGACCAGGTTACCTCCAGAGGTGTCTTCCTGACCGAACTATTATATGTGCACAGCCCTCCGCAGAAATATAACAATATGGCAATTTCCCCCCACCACGACGTGAGCCCTCTCCCCCTTTTGGCAATGACCCCTACGCAGCTGGGAGGAGAGATGAGTCCCACCGGTGGTGCCACTCCAGGGACCATGCCGTGGTCATGCTCCTCTCAGCGTTTTAGGGGCAGCCCTGTGCTCCCTGTTCACTGAGTAAGGCAACTACCGCCCTCTCTCCCATCCTTTCCGGGTCTCTGTGTTTAACGTGATTAGCCTTTGGTCCCACAGCCTAACACTTTTAATTTGTTTCGTGCATAACATTTGCTGCACAAATTAGATTTGTTGCTTGCTGGGGTGTATAAACTATAATAATAGCTGGTTGGAATGACATTTTCTTCTGCGTTTTACACTATTACAAGAAAGTACTTGTGTCACACTAAGTCTGTAATGTTACTATTTCCAGCATTGTTTTAACACCATCTTAATGAAGGTTTCCCTGCATGCATTTTGTATCATGGTGACATCTTATGTTTCAAGCTAACAAGTTAATGGTGTAGCAGAAAAATAAGTCTAAAAAATGTCAACACAAAAAGGCAAAAATCACATACTTTCTCAGTTCTTCTGGTTCACAAACCAAAGCCTTTCCAAGTTAGCATTGTTACTACCTTTATTTCTGTTCTGTTGAGAGTCAGTGGGTTTTTATTCCTCAAAATAAGCACTGTTGAGAATTACCTGGGTTTGAAGAGCTGTTAATGTAGTAAAGGGGGTTGAATTTCTACTCATAATGTCTTGGAGACAGATTTTGGGTCATGGGTTTTGGAAACGTGGAGGCTTTGAATGTTACTATGGGTTACTGATTGCTGTTATCAAAGAAAAACCTATTTAGGCCAGCTATTCTGCGTCTTCCACCGCGTTTCACCACACTGGTCTTTCACCAGCCCAGTGGCTCCGTTCTCCAGCCGCTCCCTGAAAATCTGGCAGCAGGGCTGGATGCGGCTTTGACCACCTTCAGCGCTGGTCTATCCCTTAGCCCACGTTGTCCCCCTGGTTTTACAGCACAGCACGTATTCTGAGCCAGGCCTTACTTGTTTACATTTGAACACAGGAACCAGTTCCTATTTAAAATAAAATCCAACTGTTTGATTTGCCATCGCTTTGTGGCAGGCTTTCAAACGCCTAGGCTGCTCCTGAAAAAGTCAGAAACCGTCCTTCCTGACTCTCTCCGTTCTCTAATCGACATTGAAAAAAGTCATGAAAACCTCATGGGTAAGTTACAAAAAGCTGGGGCAGCACTGTGTGTACTTTTTTATATTTGGCCGGAGAGCTGGAGACAGTCTCCTCCTAATTAAGGAACATAAGCTGTGCTACCTTAATTATAGCAAGGAGTAAACTATACCAATACAAGGCACCTTCGTACTGATATAGCTGTGTCCACTCTAGGGACTGCGCTAATATCTTTAGAGGAAGAAGGAAAAATCACCACCTCTGCGTGTGCGGGAAGGAGCAGGCTCTGCCTTGTCCAGCTGCTGTCAGATGGGACCCCTTTGGGGACGTGGCACTTCCCCAGGGTCCCCAGGGGCAGCTTTAGAGCTCTCCTACGCTAGGCATCAATAGAAAAGCGAGTGAGAGCCAGCTGGTTTCCTGTCTTCTCAGCGATCCTTTGGCAAATATCCTGCCATTGCAGAAGCATCTGGTTATCCTGTGCAGCCCGGCTAAATGCAATGCTGGCAGTAGGGGTGGCTGTGCCAGTACTGATACCAACCTGTGACAATGATGATGTAGGAAAAAAGGTGTTTGACTTGGAAATCAATTTTTAAGCCAGCAAATTTGGTAACTATACAATCCATTATTTCATTTCAGATTGACTGTACCTGATTTGGAACTTACTTTGGACACCATGATTTTATTTTAGAAGCAAAGGTTATAGGTTTTTCAGTAGCAGTAGTCATTGTTTTCTAAGTTAAATCACATTCTGAGTTAGATTAGGTGCTGCAATGACTTCTGGTAGTCTGGCTGCTTCATGACTTTCCTAGTGAGACGGGGCACATCCAAAACTAATACAGCTCCTCACTTGACTTCAGCTGATTTTGCTTTCTTAACAAGTGTGAATTACCAGTGTAAGCCAAGGAAGATGTTTCTGGTTTCGCTGCACACGGTGCATGGAGGTAACAAAAACCACCCAGAGCACGGTGGTTTCTGGTGACAATTCCCAGAAAATTTCTTCCCCCGCTCCCCATTATGAGGTGGGCTGCAAGTCCCGGCCAGAGGAAGGCACAAGGGATGGCCTGTGGGGATGTTTGGCTCTTCGGGATCTTCAGCCCTCTCTGCTGACAAGCAGCTGTGGGGCAAGGACAAGAAAGGCTCCCTCCCTTCCTACGAACAGCACAGACAGTCCTTGACTGACTGCGTATGCAGTCCTGCTCAGCACAGCCAGGAAGGATTGCACCTGTGGGATGCCCAAGGTCCCAAACCTGATTTTAACTGATGTCTGCCTCTATATTTATGGCATGGACACTCTGGGAAGGATATTTCATTTACTTCTCCGAGCTAGAAAGGTGTCAGACAATTCCCCGCTACGGATATTAACATCTATCTTGCTTTTCTTTCCCACTTTATTTTCTGTATCTACACTTACATTGCAACATTACTGCTAGAATAACATAATTATAATGCTCCTCGGTGTGTTTTGAGATTTGTCTGAAAAGTGGGTTATGGGAAGAAACTGTATTTTACAAGCATTCTCTTTGGCTGGTATCAATTGATGATACAATCCTTCCCTTGCAACAAACATATTCCCCCTCTTTCTCCCACATTTTCTTAATAGCTTGTTCAGAAAAAGTAAATTAAGGAGAGCAGAAACAGTCAATAATGACAGTGAGCAACTATTTCAACCACTGGTACATAGCTCAAAGGACCAGCAGCAGGTCCCTCTGCTAAGCATGATGAGTCTATCTATGGTTCCTATCCCTTCATCTTCCACGGAAAACAGGTAGTTCTGTCTCATAAACAAGATCTCTGAACACCCAAGTCAAATCAGCTGAGTAAGCAAACTGAAGGTCTTCCCTCCTGCAAATGCCCCATAGCTCCTGCTCCACAGCTATGCATCGCTGTCTGTCAGGGCCACTGTGTCTCTTCCCATGAGCTATCACTTTAGTTCTGGACAAAAGAAGGGATGAAAAGAGAATCTCTCTAAGTGACTTTTTCTTAAACAAGTAAAAAAAAAGCTTAAGGAGGGCAGAGAGGATTTCAGGTGCCAGGTAGCTTCATGAATGCTCATTAGCGGCTGCTGCTGAACTCAGCAGAAAATCCCTGCTGGAGAAGTAGAAAAGTGTTGTGGTCAGGCCCTCCCTGCTCTTTTAGAAGAATCCCTTGGGGCCATTTAGCGGCCCTTTGTAAGTGCTTTTCTGGCTTCCTAGGGGAGCAGAACAGGCTGAAGAGGGAAAGTAGCTTTTGTCCCTAGTCTTTGCCACATTATCCAAGTGAAAAGTCAAGTATTAAAAATGTAGTTTTTAAACTACATTTAAAAAGTAAAAAGTATTAAAAATAAAAATTTAATTAAAAAAAATTTTTTTTTCTATTTCCAGACCATTCAGAGATATTATATGTAGCTGTACCTCTTATTTTAAAGGAATATTTAACTTGATGTTTCAAGTATTAAGCTCTATGCTAATAGATAGCCATCGAAATTAAACCTGTTATGGGGACTAGGCAGCTTAGCGCAAGCCTGCAACTACAGAAACCTTTCTTCTCCTCTGAAAGTTGTAGAGCTGACCACCATCAGATACTGGACACACACGAGGTGGACATGAGATGTGTTTTACCATGGCAGTTTCTATGTTATTGTGAGAGTGAGAGAGATGTGACACCAGGCAGAGGTTTATTGTTCCTCCTTTTAATCCAGTCTTGGAAGGATTTGCTTCATCTCTCCTGCTGTCCTAACTTGTGACAGAGTACAGCCAAATCTGGATTTTGACTGTCAGTTACTCATCTGTAGTTGTTCTCCTACATGAGTGGGTAGACAGAATAGGAGAAACACCATCTACTATATTTACCAAGCTTGGGGGGAGTTAAACAAATTCCTTTGTCCTCGGAATTGTCACAGCCTGGAAAGGAAGCAGATGCAGAATATGCAGATCTACTTTCTTTCCGCAAATCAGACAGTTTATGTAAACCTTGTTTATATGTACATATCTTCCCGTATCCTTCCCTTGCAGAGCAGCGAGCAGGCGGCAGGGGAGCTGCTAAACAGCTGCACTAGGGAGCAGCATCTACTTGAAGTGCTTCGTTCAGGGGTAATGTGAAGGGTGAACTCACCGCAGCAAGCAGTGGCTGCTCTTACTTTATCTTAGTGCACTCTGCAATAGCATGGATGTCTTAAACACTCCTGGTTGGAAATGACTTGCTCTAGTTCAGAAGCCTTGTTTCAAAAAGGTACAGGTTACATGCAGACCATCTGGATTGCTATATTACAATAAATATTCCTGCTTTGAGGTCTGATTTAACTGCATTTTTGATATTTCAGTTCTGAGTGATTTGATTGCCATGGTAAATAACTAAACCATTGTTCTGGATAGTACTCAGCCATTTTATGACTGTTTCCCTTTTTTACATTAATAGACATTTGAAATAAAGTTTAATACCAAGACACTTTGATTACACGTAAGTCAAGATTACGTGCTCTTCTATGCCTGGTCTATGTTACTTGTATATACAGGTAGTTACTATAGACAAGTCAGCCTACTAGCGTGTATAAATGAAAACTTATGCACATCTTGATTTGAGAAGTTTTAAAAACAATATCAAAACAGCCAAAGAGGAAAATAAGTTGTAACCCAGATATCGCAGGGTGTCATTCTCAGTGGGCATGTATCAGTCAAGCATGTAATACTTAACACTAATGGAGATGTTATGAATTTGCTTAACAGAAAGACAATCTCTAGTACATCTAGTTCTATGACTAATGAGAGTCCTGGGTATAAATTAGTACTCTTTCAGTACTACATCATTTCTTACACGTCTCACATGTCCTTTCCCTGGATGCTCTCAAAACATAGTGAAAAAACTGGTGTGTTCCAATAATCCAAAGCTGGTACATGATCTACCACTGCAAAATATTTCACTTTTGGCAGAGTGGCCCAAACTAGACAAGTCAGAGGACAGGATCAATTGACTTTCTATTATTTGGAGTATAGACTAAGTATTATTTAAAAGCTCTTCTACACAGCAATAGAGTGAATATTTCACTATCTGGAACATCACACTGAATTTAGGCAGATTTCCTGAAACATAATCTTAATGCTCACACAAATGTAATTACTACTAAATCAATGTTTTGTATTCAAATCTAATTATAGTACATGAATTAGAAGCTAATAAACAGAGGTGCAGTTGGCTAGTTAGTAGATTTTAGTTGGCTGATATTAAAACTGACAAAGAATCCCAGCCTTGGCTACCCTGATCCGAGTACACAATGTTAGAACCAACCTTTTTGATAATTTACACATGCGCAGGTCTACAAAGAGCTATCATCAGCTTTACTGTCTCAAAATAAATGCTCAAGAAAAATATGAATCTTGTATTTTTCAGTTGGCATTCACATTTCTGAAAGGTACRGTTTTCTCTGTAATAATTCAGAGAAGGATTTAGTGCAGGATTTTTAATGCTGTCTGAGATAAAATCAGTTGCAATCAAATGAATGAAATTATTTTAAGGGCTTTTGTTTCAGCATTTCCCTAATCAGAGTTATTTGTTCCTAGTAGAAGTCTGCTAACATCCCAGTGTTTGAGATCCATGGGATCTCAAATATGAGATATCGAAGAGAGAAATATGTATTGGAAAGGGCAGGTAGTACTCATCTAAAGTTACAGAAGTTTGCTGCATAAGAACTCAAAGACCAGAGATACACTGAAAAAAGTGTGAGGCCTTAAGATTCACACCCAAATTATCGTCTCTTACAGTTTCAGACAGGGTTGTCTCATTACAGTCAGCAGAAATGTCACCTTCCTGTGAAGAAGCAGTATAGAGGGGGGGAAAAATGCTCATTTCCTAGCATAAGACGACTTGATCCCAGTCAGAGAGACCAAAACTTCTGTACTGTTTCCCACCTCTTATTACCAACCTTCATAGTATTTGTGGCTTTTGGAAGATCCATTGCCTGTTACAAAACATCCCTCCCAGAGTAAGTCAGATGGTGTGCAAGGAGAGCTCGTGCAAGGTAACCATGGCCTCACTCTGTGCACTCATCGGTCATCTTTTCCACAGAGCCCAAATGCATGAGGTTCACTAAAAGCACTTTCTCCAAATGAGGGGGATAACATGGAAAAACCACACTGATGTAACCTTCCCGTCTTCAGCAGATTCTTAATCAAATGACTTTGGAAAGAGATGGAGAAACGGAGGAGACTGAGGTTTCTTTGCTTCTTTCATCCCCTTCATAGAAAAATATGGAGAGATACCAGGCATCTCCCGGCTTACTTTTGTTTACTGCAATTCTGAAAAATGTCAGTGTCATCACCTGAACATAAACTCCCAAAGAAGATCCAAGAAAATTGGTGGTTGTCATTAATATTGAACATGAACAGAGAAATGGCATGACCTGTGTCAAAATCTAACTTTCAGTTTTATGAACAATGCTGACAAACTGGATCCAGTAAATTAGAATTGGAAGTGCAAGAATGATCTGTGACCTTGAGTCCAATGAAAGACTAAGGCACCTCAATCTATTTACAGAATTGTGAAGAAGATTAAGAGATAATTAAATCATGATCCATGTGTGCTTATACAAAAGGAAATTATCTCACAGTAGCAGACTCTTCAATCTAGCAAACTCAGGCGCTCCATGAGACAAAAGCATCACAGCTCAAGTAAGGATTAGATTGCATTTTTTTAGATTATGCTTTTTAAATGAAGTTAACAAATTATCAAAGTAGATTACAAAGGAACATGCTAAGTTTGCTATTATAAGGAATCTTTTTGTCAAGAATGGATGTTTCTCTGAACAGTATGCCAAGTTGGCTCAATATGGAAATCTCTAAAGAAGGTTTTCTGGCAGGTCTTATGCAGGAGGTCAAGAGTAAGGCAACAAAAGTTCCTTTTGGCTTTGAGATCCATGAACCTTCAAATATTGAGAATTTATGACTCAAATGGCTGGACTAATATACACCTTGCTAGTACAAGTGTAGAGGACAATTTTTTTTTGCCTTCAGATTCCAAATCTAAGTTTTCTTTAAAAAATGTGCTTTATGAGCTGCTCTTGGAAATGTGGATGGAACTTATTTTTATCTTGCCAAGCACTGTATTTCCTCCTGTTTTTTTTTTTTTCCCCTGAATCCAGGAATTCTCATTTCTGTTTGGTTAGCTGAGCAAATGCTCTCGCATTAGAATCTTTTTTCCTGTCTCTTACTCTTGCCTGATTCATATTCCACTATGGAAACAAATCACAATTCATATTAATTTGCTACGCATCAGCAATCTGAAGAATTCACAGGTCTATTTCCGTGCTGTTCTGACTTGCTTATGAATCGTCAACAAAATGAAGCATATGCATCAGACATACTTTGCCTACTTATTCAGTATAATTTTATGCTTCTCACTGAGCACATCCTTAGGGCAGATATGATTAATAATTCTAAAATAACCTGCTTATACCTCTAGAAAAGCTTGTGTATCCTGTTGTAGAGTGCTGTAGGATTTCATTTTTCCTTCACCCTTTAGCAGCACCACTTTACGATTCTTCTTATATCTGTTCTTAAAGACAAACACACATTCTGAGTTCTATTCATTTCCTTAACACCTTGTAGCACCTCAGCCATAAAGCAAAACCAAGATCCTCAGATAAGAGATGTTATGTAAATAAACACCATTGTTAAAATCTATTCAGTGCACATCCAGAGAAGTCTGAAGCACTATTTCTCCAAAGACACACTGATTCTACTCATTCTTCAGTGGTGAACCCCAGAGCAGACTGGCAGCAAGAGCCTCTAGGTCCACCTTGTAGAGCCTTCAAATTCATGTCTTTATTGCCAATAAGCATAATGAGGCATCTTAGCTTCTCTTTGCCAACTAAATGGTTTTGGTAGGAACAACCCTATTTAGTGGAAAATGCCAGTAATCAAGGTTGAGCAGCTTTGTTTTTTTACATATCATCCCTCTTTTTCTCTAACAAAAATCAGAAACTACAGATTAGAGACCTTAAAAATGTCTGCAATGCCAACTCGCATGTATTAGTATAGGATTTTCTATTTAAGATAATTTCTCTCAGACCTTTCCTACTCTGCAAGATTTTTAATTCAGCACATGGAGTATATTCTCTTTAGAGAGAAGAAAGAACAGACTGTGACTCCCTATCAAGCTTATTTGCACATAAGTCAGTACTAAGGAAGAAAAGACTCATTTGCTCATACTTCATTTGTAACTTATCCAAACAGTTCACGGTAGTTTTAAAGAACTTATCAAGCAAATATCTCTGGATATACCTATAAAAGGTGTCTACATTTAAAATTTACACCCTCACCACCTTTCAGCACTCAGCTATCACCCTTTCCTAGAAGCTGCCTAAGTTTTTCTAAATGTCTTTCACTGGGAATGTCAAGATCTGTCTTTGGACATGACACAAAGCATGTAAATGTTAATTAAGCTGAGCTTCAAAATGTCCCACTTGAATCTAAGCGTGTAATTATGCTCTTGGAGGTGTTTCCATCTTCTCAGCGCAAGTCCTATTATCCTTCTCAGAGCATAATCACTGAGTGCAGCCCCTTAAGAAATACAGGTAAAGCCAGCAGTTTCCTCCAGTAGCTGCAACACTCATGTAGATTGTGGGATACCTGAGTTATGTTCCTCTCTCTCCTGAGGGAACTCGAAACTTGTCTCACTCATGAATCTTCTATTAGCTTAGGCCTTGTTCTAGTACATAAAGCTAACACTTTGGTGTACGTCCATCCCACCTTGCTCACCTGTATTAGGAAGGAAGGCTTGAATCATGTTCAAACTGCCAAAGGCCACCACTTTTCACAGCAGCCTAAATACACACATAGGGCAAAATTTGGTCAGTCTGCATCTGTCAGGAAAGCATTGCAGAGCAAAGCTGTCTTTTGAATAATGTCCATGTTGTCTCTCGGAGGAAGCTCTGGCTTGTTCCAGGCAGAAGTCAGAAACCAATGAATGTGATACAGTTGGACAATCAAAGGATCAGGGCCCCAGAGCAAGACAGAGAATAATCCAAATCCAAAATGACAAGATGTTTGCCCCTAATGCAGCTGCTCCTGTTTTGCTGAAAATATCAGTTTTCAGTTCTACCATCAGTCAATGGAACAGGAATAGATCTGGCTTCTTTTAAATGGATCCTATCTCACTCAGTGACTGTTTAGTTTATCCTCGCAAAAGGGAATTGTTTTTGTGGGAGACTTTCAAGGGGTTCTCTGAAAATACCCTGTCGCACTGGTGACAACAGTTTCACCTGCTGGATAAAAAGGGATTTTTGTAAATTTTCTTGCACAAAAGAAGGGATGAACCAAGGTTTCCCACATTCAAAGTAAGTTTTCTTTTTTTTAATTAAATTACTTTTAATCACTGATCTAAGGGATACAAGGGCACCACGTGCATTCTTGCTTTTTTGCAAAATGGTTTACACAAACACCTACATCTAGGAGACGATGCAGGAGTGTGAATCTGACAGGAGCAAAGGACCTCTCTGTAGCCAGACCATCTAGGCATGTACCACGGAAAGGGTGCCACCCTCCAGGTGGTTGAATACTATCACCAGATCTCACATGCAATCATGCGCTTTCATGATTTTGCCGGTAGAGTGATCCAAAGGCACGTATTAGAGCTCTGAACCCTTGTGTAAGTTGACCTTCTGAAAATGGGTGCTAGTGTTTCAGGACGGAAAGTCTAAAGACCTGGTGCTATCCCCAGCGGGCCTCTGAGAGATGTTCACTGCAAAAATGGCTGCTCCTTAATCACACTGGCCAATTTGCTGCCTATGCACAGTACAGCCCTGTGGGCCAGCTGCTGACCAGAGTCCCTTTCAGAATCTGCTGCTCTGGTGATTATCGAGAAACTTTCACAGTCCAGCCTAAATTTATGCCTCGCCAATTTTTTCACCTTGTTCTGGTGCCACCATTGTTCTTAGAAGTAAGGAACTTTTTCCCCTCTTGAAAGCGAGCTCTTCTCCCACTTGTGTTTATAATAGCAGTCACATACTGCCTCAGCTTTCATTTTGTTATGTGAAAGAAGCTCAACTCTTTGAGCTTTCTCTCAAAGAAACAGCTCAACTGTTTGAACTTTCACTCTTGAGTGTCTCAGTTCAGAGCAGGAATTAATAAGCAATTGGTAACTACCCTTCACACTAGGAGCATGAGGAGGCATCAAATGAAATTAACGGGAATCAGACTTGAGATGAAAAAAAAGTGGTTCTTTGCATAATRTGTAGTTAAACCATGACAATTTTCACCACAGGATATTGTGCTTGCCAAAAGTTTAGATGAGTTCAAAGAGATTAAATAAATTGCTGGAAAGGATATGAAATGCAAAGACACCTTCTGTGTCTGAGGGAGTCCCTGCACCACAAACCACTGGAGGCCACAGGGGTATTCCAGAGGAGCACACTGCATGTGTGGTCTACTCGTATACTCCTCACAGGGCATTCGCCACCACCCAGCATTGGAGGCAAAGTAATGGGTTCCCCTTGATCTGTTGCTGTGTTAAATTTTTGTTCTAAGTGCCCTAAATGCCTTTCCTTTTATGCTGTTCAAACTAATTTCTATAACTCCAGTCCTCAAGCACATCCATTTCTTTCACTGTGTCACTCAAATTTTGATCTTAACTTTGCATCAAGTTTATTTCACCAGGACTTTCCCACTCTTTGTGTCAGGGTCATTATTTGTCTATTAAAACGCAGCTGATCTAATATTGATCTTTAAAGAATACAGTTTTGAACTTCCTCTTCCAATATAATATTACTTTATGTAATGCCACCTCCTTTGTCCAGATCCCTGCCTACCTTACAGTTCCTTTACTGTTTGGAGGAAACCTGCAATTTATTCACCATCCCTCCTTATCAAAACAGAATCAAAATACACATTTACTTTTTGAGCTACAACTAAGCTGGCATTAATCATCAGTGCATGGCAATCCCACATTTTCACATTTGGTATTAATATATTTATATGTTTGAAGAAACTTTTGATCTTTAATGGCTGTTGGAAAATCTAGTGCAGGTTGATTTTTCTTAATCTGTTCGTATTTTTTCTGACCTCTACTAAAACATTCCTCAGAAAACCAGTCCTAATATTTTAACTGTTTCTGGTAATCTCTTCACTTATTTCAGATGTCTTTTCTACTCTACCAGTGGGGACTAGAGCAAAGGCTTTTGATAAAAATCTCTGCCAGGTGTAACATCCTTGCCCAATGAAATCTGCCGGTTTCCTCGAAATTCAAGACTCCTCCATTCACTTGATCTCACTACTACGCTAATTAGTTGCCTTAGGTGGCATCCGTACCACTAAACTAAATGCCCCATGCTAGCAGGGAATAGCCTGCATCTATGCCAGCAACCTCTCCTTCACTCCAAAATGTTGCGATGACATACAAATTGCCTAATGGGAAAGATCACTGGGATGTTCTAATTCCTAAGCTGTCCCTGGGAATTATTCAGGAGGATGCTTGGTTGGCATGAGCCAAAAGTGCGCCAGGGCCTGTTACAACAGTTTAGTGGGATAGACTGTCAGTCTGGTGCCTGGAGACATGCCAGCTGCTGTTGAATTTATTACTGTGGACACTGACTTAATGTATCACAGCCCGAAACAGGGACCCTTAACTATAATGCAAGTTAGTATTCTTAGGGATTTCATTACTTACTCAAATTAATGCTTGACAATGATAACTTCTAGGTGATTCAATGATCCTGGAAATACCCAAGGGTTTAACACCTGTTTTAATGCTAATCTGGACATTTTCCTTTCATTTTGCATCCTAAACATGTTAGATTATACTCTTCATGCACTTAAGCTCTTTTTCTTCTGTCTGTCTCCTTCTGTCCTCATTTCACAGTGACTGTGGAAAATAAACTCTGAAGCTATCTCAGAAGACTGCTATTCTGAATTCACTGTCAATCTCAAAGTGCACTGGTAGCAGAGATTGCCTTCTAAGCAGGATGTCTTAAACATCTTCCTGTCAGTCTAACTTTCTTCTTTATAAAAATCTTTTGATGAGACTTGGAAATCACCAGGGAAATCTTAACTGACAAAGGCATGTGGAGGAAGAATCTGATAAGTGGCTTATAAGAGATTTTCACTGTTCAATTTAGATACCAGGCAAACTGAATTTTGAAAAGATAGGAAGATAATTTATAGTAAAAACTATGCAGACACTTTCACCAGCCTAATCTGCTTTTATGTGCCATGACTGATGCCTGAAGTGAGTTTTTTTGCCAGCAGAAGAAAAAGGGGGTATTATCTTTTCTATTTTTTCTATAGAAGCTGCAGAGAAAAGGAGATAGGCAGATAAATAGATAAATAGAAAAAGGAAAGGTTCCAAGTTCAAATATCTTCTTATTCTCAGTTCTAAATACAAATATTTGTACTTGGTGCCAAGTAATGACCCAGCCATTACCATGGATGGTAGCGTGGAGGTATATTTTCACCAAATCTGAGAATGTTCTATTTGCACTTTGGTTAAGGCCTTTTATGCAGCTCTAAAAATTGTAAACCCAGCATAAAAAGTATTATTCTTAATGCAATAATATATCATTTTACCCATTTAGAGATAAGGGTAGATGAACTGAGGTGAATGTGGTACAGATTATAATGCAGTAGAAGACTTAGTTTGAGGAGTTCATAAAATATCTTTTTGCTTCACATCAGCTGAATTCATTTTTCCCAAGGCGATACTTATTTTAAATAGATGGGTAAGTAGCTCCCATCAAGAGKTAGGGCAGTACACTGTTCATAATTTCCTGTCAAGGATTCTTCTAAAGAATATCATAAATAAACCAGGTCTCAAGTCTGAATCAACCTGAAGAAACAACAGAAAGATTAACTCCATGCTTAGTGAATTTCGCTGCATAATTTATTAAATAAGTCTCCAAATAAACATGGAAATTACAGGCCTGACTACAATTTAATGTTTCTGAAAAAAGACACTTTACATGGCTGATTGAACATGAGCACACAGACAAATGGAACTGGAAAGGTCTTCTTAACATGGAAAGGTATCATTTTTTGGTTTCCCTTATTGTCATTTACAACATCACTAACATGTAAAACAACACAAAGGGCAATCCTTCTTGCAGAGGATATAGAAGCTTCTAGCTCAGTCATGCCAAGAAACTAATTTAAGAGCTCATTTTCATACACCTAAGTACCATTTTTAGAGCTTGATTTATTGTTCCAACATTGATTTGAGAACTCAGCTGCTATCAAAATGTACTACTTCCCTAAGTGAAGAGTAGAAAAGTGGAGAAACATAAAAAATTATTTGGCAAAAGAGAGAATGATTCAGGAAGTTGCAGGCACTTGCAAAATAAGCATTTTATGTTTGCAGCTGCATTTCTCTCTGAAACTTAAAGGACGAGCTTCCAAAAAGAAATGAAGGAAATAACCCAAGAAGAAGCAATACTAGTCTAAATAAAATCAATAGCATGAGATGCTCACAAGAAAGATCTTTCTTTCCCTCAGCTGTCAGCATTAGAGCAAAAATTGTTTTAGTTGGAATACATATTATCATCAGGTGGAAACTGCAGTGTGTATTTCTGTATCTTATTCCATGCTCCACTTTTTTATCAAGAAAATTTGGAATCGAAGATTCAAGTCTTAATACTAAACACAAAACCAAATAGACTATATGTTCACATCAACACAACCAGCCTGCAATGTCTCACAATATTTTACTTCTCCTACACCTTCTTTATTTATAATCTTTTATCCTCAGTGTTCTAACTTTGATGCTAAAGACTTCACTTTAGAGTGTTATAAATATTAAATTCTCTGTGAAACACTGCATATGCCTCCAGGTATTACATAAATTAAATACTGTATCTGAACGGCATCATTAATCATTAGTTAATGGCTACCTAGGGAATGTTATCTGGTTACAAAATTGGTTCCAACACCAGTTCCAACATAAAGACAAAGTCTAGAAAATTTAAATCATATCATCCATAAAGATCTGAGAGGAATTAAGACAAGAAATGGCCAAGCATCTATACATACAAATGACAGTATCTGCAGAGAGTTTCAGAAATACATCTGTAGCGTTCCATGCATCATCTTTTTGTTCCTAAGAGGAAGAAAAATGGTGTGCAAGATGTTTCAGACACAAAGACAAAAATGGACAAAAATTCACATTAAAATCAAGTAACAATACTATCCTGTTTCTAAGCCAGGTTTCAGACTTTGAAAGAGGGGGAAGAATAGCAACTTGTAATGGTGATGGAATGCGACATTAGAAGGACACTGAACATGAATTCACACTCATTTTGTACCAATCAAAAAAAAAAAAAAATCAGCCCTAAGATTGCAAGGTTTGAAAATGTTACTGAAAGGAAAAAAACACCATGCCAGTCGGTTTTAAAACAAAATTTCTTTGTGCTTTTCCTCACATGTTCAATACCAACATTTATATATTTATACAGAATTCAGTAAATTAGAGCAAAAAAAATCAGTGTACAAAGACCTTTGAACTTTAGAATAGGATTATCTACTCAGGAGAAGATAACTGCAGGACAAAAAGCCACCACTTAGTTTCTTCTTCCACTGAAGGATGCTCAGAGGCAAGTCAGTTTTTCAAAAGGTATTTTTTTCCAAACAGAGATCCTTTCCACGAGTACTCTGCACTATTCTTTTAAGAAATAATGTATTTACATTTTTGCTATTGATCGCTGTGTCTGTAGCTGTAGCACAAATAAAATTGTACAAAACAAATGAACAGTCATATCCACATGGAAGTGAAATCAGACAGAAATATCTAAAAGTATCTATTACACTGAGCTATTCTACCATCTATATACACCAATATGGAAACATCCTCCAAGGAATCCATCTGGCTTCACTGATGTCAGCCAATGTGATCAGAGCATGTAATAGCAGAGGATGATTACAGAGAGATGACTGGGGTTTTGTTTGTTTGTTTGTTTTATTAAAAGCCGTAGTGAAAGCAAAACAAGTAAAAAATTGAAAATTTTTTGCAAAACAAGCAAAATAAACAAAATCTCACCTAAATCCTCCTGCAACAGTTCCTCATATCTTTCTTCTCTGCTATAACATAAAGCATCATATATTTTCAATAGAAAATAGACAGTGTCTTAAAAAAATACTAGCTTGCCTGATAATCCACATTTCCCCTCAGTAAACACTTTTTACAGAATCTTTTAACCAGTTTTAGTTAAAAGCTTTTAAAAAACCCTGGCGAATATTATCAGCAAGGAAAGTAAAGGAAAATAATTACCCTACACAGTTGCTGAAATATTGTCTTTAAAATACAAAGCAAGTCAACTGAAAGGAAATGTGAGTTTATCCTGTTTTAACATTGATTTGATGTACACAGTCAGAATGGGACCCGGACTTACCTAAGCAAGAAGCCTGGCCCATTACAATCTCACAAAGTAGCCAAAAAAGCTAATAGATGGAGGTTGGATAGGTCTACATGTTAAATGCCAAGGGCGATATATAGTGTCTACACTCATTATGACACATTTCTATAGTTCAGCTGTTTCACAAAATCTCCTGACACTCTGCCAGCTTTCTAACTTAAATGAGAACTTAAGTTCTATTATATTAACTAATCAATGTCATATTTTCAATTCATGGCTTTATAACCCACTCCATAGTCCCAGTTAAGTTTGCTTTGCCTTCTTTTGTCCACTCTTCTGTTTCTACTGCTTCTAGCAAGATGCAGTTTTAGTACAGATATTCAAAAGAAAAAAAAGAAAAAAAGAAAATCGTAGATCAGATGCTGTTCTCACATTGTGTGTTTTGCACTAATCTAACTTCAATTGCTTGTATTACTCCTAATTTCAGCTTGTGTACATTATCAAAGGATATACTTTTAAAAATTCATAAATAGCATTATGCCATTATTTGAATATATGTTATTATACAGGTGCTATACTGATACTGCAGAAAAATTACCCAGTAAGCCAATAATCTCTGATTTACATAGCATATTGTGACATGCATAAAGAAAAACCATCCACAAAGCAGTACAATAGTAGCTAGCATCTTCCAAACAAATAATACTTATATTCTCATGATCCTGTCTACTGGGGAGCTTACAAGTTTTCTTTAATGAAAATATATGATGCCATAATTCATATTCTTAAAAGAGTGACACTTTTGCCCTGTGAGAAAAATCTCCCTAAAATTGTTCACCCAGCCAAAATGGCTGTGCTTAATTTTCTGGAGCGAAGGAAAATGTTGAGTTTCCTCCATGTTGAGAAAAGATAGAATTATTTGATATTAATGCAATTTTTCAAAGGTATATTCTGAATTTGAAGTATACCGATGGGTGGAGTCCACTGAAGGAAAAAGCTTTTCAAACAGCGTTGATAGGGGAAGAAGGGGACAGCTCTTCCCTTTGGCATCATATTAAGAGAGGAGAAAGAGCTTTTGCATCTTGACCTTGCTAACAATTCAAATGTTGCTAGCACTAGCGCAAGTGCAGTGATCGCAGGGGAGCTATCTTCATGACTGCATACAAGCAACTGGGAGGTTCAGACCTGTTCCTGCTCCAGTTAGAAAGAAGAGCAGAGCTTCCCTGGACTCCAGTGAGGCAGGATCCAGTCGAAGTGCATGACCTTGCTCTCCTCAGAGCAATCTTTGACCCTGCTGTTGTCTGAGAAAGATTCTTTAAGAGATGGGAGTCACTGGACATATTCAACAGCTGAATGACTGTGTACAACCCAGGCAACATCTCAAAGCAGCAGGCAGTGTATGCAATGTTATCTTTTTCTCGATGTGCTAAAATCTCTCCTAAGTGATAAAAGATCAAAAAGTAAATTACAAGTACAAAACTACAAAGATCTCCTATAGAAAGCAGCTTATATGACAGTCTGAGCAGAACTGAAGAACATCTCCCAGATCTAATTGTGGATCTATAATATTACAGAAAAATATATTCATATCACATAATTAAGTCTTCTAGAATAAAAAAGAGCATAGAATGAAAAGAAAACAAGTAGATTTATGCTAAAATATTCCTGTGGAAAACAAGTACTTTAGCTATATGTAGCCATCAGGATGAAGAAAAAATGTTGAGTAAAATCCTACTCTCACTGAAGACATTGGTTTTGAAAAAAAGTTTATGGCATGATTTATTTTTATATTTTGAAGGTGTAGATTTAAAGAACATGGTAATGCCACAGATACAGCCTATACACAGCAATTGTCTGAGAACTGCCTGCCAAGCCTACACTGTGGAAGTAATTGCCTACAGCTTATTACTACTCGTTTATCTATGCCACTAAAAAATAATATAAAATGTGGACAGAATTCTTCCACAGCACCGTAATGGTATATATTATTGCACAATGTGATGTAGTATTAAGCCCTGTGGATGCCCAGAATTTTGTTCTGGAGGCATTAACTTCCTTCAGAGATTTTGGTTCAGAAGATCAAACAATAGCTTACAAAGTTTTCATTACATCTTTTCATGTAGTGCTAGAGTTAACTAAATCTGAGCATCTCAGATCAATTGTATTGATTTTTAGATAGGTAAGACACTTTAATTTGAAAAATTAGACATATACATGTATATACATAAACCCCCTCATCCCTGCTAAAGTGAGAGGCAATGGTGCATGCTACAGCTTTCACTTTTAGAAGTAACTCGACCTTTTTGTGCAGGTCAAAGGTAGTGTGGAACAGCCTCATTTTTCTCACAGAAATTCTGTAGAACTTAATCCTGTAAATGAGAACAAAGACCATCTCAGGGTCTAAATCATGAAGTTATGGAATTCATTGGTGATTGAATCCTAAGAGACTATCATACTATCTTATGGAAAAATAAGACTCCATATTTGTTCAAACTACTGGTGATAAGGCACTTCCTTATGAGTCTCCCTCTCCCTACTGGCACTACTATGAATTATTGCTGTAGTTAAAATCTTTTTTGAGTATGAAATCCTGGCCTTATCAAAGTTTAACTAGTTTAACTACTGCATTACCATATGTGCACATGTACATATATGTATACATACATATATACTGGAAAATCCACCATCTTCCTTTTCATATACCAGTGACTCTGCTTATTAATTAGAACGTAGTAGGTGAAACTGAATGATAAATTCTAACTAAAAGTAACCCATATCAGCTGACAAGTCACTTAGATCCAAATTTATGGAAATATTCTTCCAATAGTTTTGTGAAATTAATAAAAACAAATATAAAAACAATCACCCAAGAAAAAACCATGAAGGTAGTTTATATTATTGTATTTTTAGTCACTGTGACAGCATAAAAAGTATATAATCTTTCAAACCTGGAAAAAATAGTTCCATGAAGCAAACATCCCACAATTTACGGTATCAGGTAACCCAAAATATATCTGTGAATTAAACTGAAACTCTTAAGGAAACCAATTATGGAAAAATATTATCTTATTAAGTACACTATTAAGTGATAGATCTGTAAGTAAAAGATATATAACTTGACTTCTTTACTTGCATTTTCTTCTTAACTCAGAACACAGTGCTGAAGAACAGGCAATAACAATACAACTTGAAAACTGGATAAAAACTTGTCATGTAAAAGCCTCCAAATAGATTTTAACAAAATGTTCTTTGTGCTTCAGTAAAACACGCATCAGAAGGACTCTGGGAAGTCCCCTTATAAGAAACTACTACATGTATGAGACTCTGGAAACAGATTTCATTTTCCAATTTTAAGTCGTTTACTAAAAAATTAAAGGATAGAATTATCATTTCAAAATGACATTGACAGTGGGTTTTAAAATGGAAAAAAATAATTGTGAGTTTAGTTTCTATCCTTAGGAAATAGGGATAGACCCTCTTTGATGTCTCTTTTGGATGTTCCTTTGCCTTTCAGGATTAAGGGGGACAGAAGAATGACATGAAACTGCCATGCCAATTCCTGTCTCAGCTTTGCCCAACTACTTCCCTTCTGCAAATGAAAACAGGCAAAGGAGGCAGCCAGGTCCTGAGCAATTCATAGCACACGGGACCCTTTGGAACTCATTTCTTTGAAGCATTTCCCCCACTTCCAGATACAAACTGAGTGAAAACAATTTTAAGGGGTTGCTCTACGTGCTAATGTTTACCAGCCTTTTTCTTTTGGGATTAAGTGGGATAATGCTTTTCTTTTAGGTATAAAGGAAGCATTTTCTCAAAACTGAGGTAAAGTAAGCACTGAGACGTCTATTGAGGTAGCCTAATTTTCATTTTCATTAGCAATTAGAGATGTACAAAGGAGAACGGTGCAGTGGATGATGCCACTTGAATTAAGGGTCAGGCTTAGATGACCTAAGATACCTTTTCCACATTTATCATCTCCGCTTCTTTTACTTAACACAGAGGCCAGATGCAATGAGCCATAACAAACATTTTGAATGACTGCCAAGTCAATTAAAAAAAATTGTAATCAGCATTATATACAGTAATTATATTTTTATCTGCCCAGCCAGCTAGAAAGTATGTATTACAACTAACTGCATGTGGTGGAGTAAGAGGAAAAGAAAGAAAGCACATCATGTAATATGCCCTAACTTTAAGGTTAGGGAGTGTGGTAAGGCCTTATGACCCATAAACATCAAAGCCACAGGTAAGTTAGATTTGTAATTCTCAGAACTCTTCTATTGCATTTTAGTGTTCTACTTTTTTTGGTTCCTGTTTACAAAAATCCTCTTTTAAAGGAGGTTTCTTTTTTTCAAATATCAAGATTCAGTAAATTATATGTTAAAGCACTAAATGAATCTAACTTGCTCTGAAATTGTAATCATCAATGTAATAGTCAATACATTAAGGAAAACTCTAAAAATAAGACTTATTACAAATCTTACAGTCATTTCAAGGTATGAGGAGTTGATACTTTCTAAATGCAAGTAGGAATTAATTAAGAATCTTTTCTTATGAAACTGTTACCACTTGAAGTTCCCATAGGTCCTTAGATACTAGATACAGGCATGTTTATCTGTCTGCTTTTTGGGGGAGAGAGGAAAAGGAGGAAGGGATAGCGTTAAGGGCAGAAAAAAGAACAGTTTTATGATATTTTTACAATGGAGCTATTTGAAGCAGCTCCAAAGTTTAGACTATTAGGAGTAGTAAAAATAGAAATGAACCACTGCCCAAATTTCAGGAAAAGCAACGGGAGGCATAGATTAAATGAAATTAGTCACATAGGTGTCATTGGTGCATACAATTCCCTGATTCTATCTTACACATATATGTAGTGCTGTATATTATCTACAAAAACTAATGCTGGGGAAAATCCTCAAAGTTAAGCCCACAGTTAAGTTATTTGCTAAATTTTATTCAGAGTGCTTGATATAATATGAATTCCTAAGATAATTTGGACCTGATAGGTCTCTCAGCAAATTTTTGTGATATCATACCAGGATAAATGAAACTTTGGTACAGTAAAACAGATCTGAGTAGCCTGATATCTGAGTAGCAGACATCACCCAGAACATAGCTGCTCCTGATTCTATTTTGCTGGTGACAAGAAGAGAGTAACACTATATTCAGATACCCAATTGCACCAAAAGATAGCTGAAATCATGTATTTGTACTTTAAAAATACAGCTATGTAGGCACTGTACTTGGTGTAAAGATGTTGCCCACATCTMTCAGCCAAAGAGGAGATAGTTCCCAAGAAAAACTCTCTATTAAAATGTTACACATTTAAAATAAAGAGTTGAACCTTTCATACTGTAAATCTCTTCAAACTCAATTTGTTTGCTATTATAGAGAGATTTATAATAGCAACACTACTAATATACACCTAAAACACTTGCCATTTCTCAGGTCCTTTCCCTGGTTTGAACACATTAAAAATCTGTTGAAGTAAAAAATTACTGGTCCAAGGAATATCTGACAGCTTTTCAGTAGAGTTATTGAATAGATACTTAACTTTACGAGCACACCATCCTACCACACTGCCATTATAAGCATGATCATGAAGGTTACATTCCAGAAATACAACTGGGGGGACAAACAGGTTTTCTATATGTAAAACCTTATGAAAATACATTTATAATGAATAAGAAAACAGATTTCAATAATACTAAACAGACATTAAGGGTCTTTTGCCTTTTTTAAGAAGATTTTTTATGTATGATTGAAGTTTATACAACACTCCAGAAAAGCCATCATGTGTTAGATTTAAAAATAAAATCAGAAGCATTTTCTGTCATATAGGTATACATGAAAAAACGGGAACGTTAATGTCTTAGAAAGTGTATGTCCAGCTTTGTACCGTTACTCATTTAACAAAGCAGAAAATAAGATACTGTACTGTAAACAAAAAGCTACAGTAAAGGACATTTTGAAATTTACACAAGATTAAGTTCATAAACATTTTGGTTGCTCCATAACAGTTTTCATATAAAATGAATAAAAAACCCTTGGACAGCTTTCATCACTCTTGACTACTTTTTCACTTAAATGCACACAGACATACTTTATATAGCAATATACTGATGTACTGTAACATGGATATTAAACTAGGATTACTGCTTTTTAACTGAGATGTATATTATCCAATCAATATTATCTGTAATTGAAATATTCATACATTATGTATTCCCATCATGTTGTTAAGTATAAAAACATGAAAATATAACTTTACATTATTTTGGTTATATACATCAGTTCAGGCTTGACAAAGATTTTTTACGCTACGATTTTTAGAGGAATAAGCCCAGAGGTACAATAAATAGCTTTCCACTGTATACAGTAATGCAATTCTACTTTTTCAAAAAGTTTAGATTACCATATGAATATTATTTTAGTTTGGTCATTCTAGCATTGAACATTAAAAATCAGAATGCTTTCCCCAACATTCTTGATGGGGAGTAACGCACAGAAAACTTATGGATTACTTCAACAGATGCATCAAGAAATGGTTTAGTTTAATTATGGGGAAGTTACTGGCAAGTTTGTCTGGTATCGCAAACACTTATCTCTTATGTATCTCTTAGACTGACAGCAGTGAGAGTATACACTGTGCTCACGTGCTTGCAGAAACAAGCTCAGAGCTTGTACCATGAGAAGGGATTTAAACTTTTTGATAAACGCTCTGTCTCCTGTGGTGTTCAGTAAATATTTTACTTAAGCCTAAGAGATGGATTCCAACTAAAACTGCAAGTTTTATTTCAAATTTTATTTAAGTCCAAAATGAAACAAGAGAATTACTAATACTGCATGAAGCATAATGTATCTTTTTTGCATCCACAATGCACAAAAATGGAAGCTTTTCAACCAAATGTATGGTATTTTATCTACAGGGAAAGCTAGAGAAATATTATTTTGGTTTATTTTGTATTAGCATTTAAATTAATGTTATTGCACCCCTCCTAGGATTCCTTTTTGCTTTGTAAGTAGAGCTATGGTCTTTAAATACATATAATTCAAATGTATGATAACTTCAGATTGCAAAGAATATTCATAATGATTAAGTTTCATGTAAGCTCTTACATTTCATCAGTACAGACTTACAGCTAATTTCAGTTATTATTGTTTTTAATTTAAAAAGACATTGTCAAGGTATTTTTTCCTAAAAAAAGAACTTTACTAGGTACTGCTTAGAATTGGTTTTAATAGTTTGAAAACTGCTTCCTTAAAGGAACAATTTTGAGATCTGTTTGTTTTATATTTTTAAAAAGCATTTTACACTTGTGCTTGCCATTTATCAGTTATTACTGATAGTCCTCTCTCTGTACATATCTTATGAACACAATTGTACAAAAGTAGAGATACATATGAACCAAATCTTTGGATCGTAAATCCCTGCACTTCAGAGTTAAGAGGAACTGGACTCCAAATCAGCACCTATCTGACTCCCATGAGGTGGTATGAAGTACCACTCTAACACAGAATATCCTTGATCTTTAGAGTTCAAAATGTGTATTTGAGCATTAACAGCTTCGGCTCATCTATAGAAAGAACTGTTGAACAGATTCAAATGAGCTGGGGATGGCGACACTGCCAAAAACTAATACACTGACCCAACCTTGACAGTGTCCTTTTAGATTTAAGACTGTTTAGAACCCAACTGCAGCTAGTAAAATTAATGGAACAACTTGCAAATAAAACCATAGAAAAAAGTTTATTTCAAATGTCAAGCATTGCCAAGTAAT
>NW_020451049.1:2942285-3032285 GCF_003343035.1 Apteryx rowi | reverse complement strand
TATCACCAAAAATAAAAAAAAAGAGTAGTGCTATTAAATAAAAAGAAAGTAGAATGGGCACTTGAGGTGTATTTAAATATATGACAGGTCAGGGTCAGTACAAACCAATCAGGGAAACAATACACAAAGCTGGATTCTTCATATTGTCACTTACTGTACAATTCTAACAAAGAATGAAGGAAACAGCTATGCTTCAAATCCCTTCCCCTGCCCCCATCCATGTAAGCTGAGTGGAAACATCTCAGCTTGCTAACATTTCACTTTCTACTTTATCTGATCAAAGTATCTGCAGAACTAACATGGTAGCTGACAATCAACCCCTGAAGGGCTTCAGTTCACAACAAAAATAGCCTATTATTAGTATAGAGATTATTCCACACAGGATAATTGAACTTTCCTGAATTTCTTAAAGAGGCAACCTAAATCAGTGTATGAGGTAGAAAAGCATAACAGACCATGAACTACTGCCAAATTTAACATTATGCTGCACGTAACTCAGGCATTATTAGATTTCTACTTTGCTAGAGAAAACAGAGATCACTTGGTTTTGCAGGTTCTCTGTAAGACATTACTACTGTATGTGTAAGTATACCAAATCTGTACTATAACAAAATGTAGAAGCAGCATTTCACTGGAGATATCTTGCAATATATACTTCAGAATTGCAATTCTACTTCAAATACAGTATCATTAATCACACCATTTTTTAAATAAATGAATCAAGTTCAAAGGTATCAATAATGTCTTCACTATCTCCCAAAATTTCACTGTTCTTGTAGTATATCATTACCATAAATGTGGATTTCCCCAGACATATCCTTATTTTTCTGTCCAGAAATGTTATCTGGGAAGATTTTGAGAACTCAGAAGTCTCCTACAGTCTCTATACATCTAGTAGTACTAAACGTTCTGCTAGTGCTAAGAGCCACTGAAAGGTTTTTAAACATCTAAATATTCCAACTATTACCAGAGTGTACACGTACAACAGCACAGCTGGCTTTTTTAAAGTTTTCTGGCTGATCTGTTGATCTACACATACTCAACATATCCACTTACACAAAAGGGTTAGATGTACTCAGCATGACCAGAATGACTAAGGAAAATAATCTGCGCTGAATGCACAGTAGATTTCTCAGCCTCTTGGAACACCTGTCCTATTGTACATGCATCATCCTTGTTCCATCTAAAAAGATCCCAAATAAAAATAGGGGAATTCCAAATAGTGTTATACTGCACCATCTTTGAAAAGACAGTTAACAAAGTGACCATTCACTGTGTACTATCAGCTGTTAGTAAAATTTAGTATTTCACTTTTCTCAGCCTACAATTTACTTGATACATGGACAGAAAGATACATGCCTCTAACATATGTATTCCATACCTGAAAGAGACTTCCATCTGAAGATTCGAGTCAGTCAGGCCATTTAATGTAACTGGGTAGCTTTATATCATGGTATGTTCCCTCAGTCCTGCTGCTATTGCTCGCTTCCCTGAGAGGAGAGCTACCAGCAGTTAGCTTTGCAGGGGCTCCATTCCCTTCCTTAGCCCCACTCAAGCTTGGACAAAAAAAGTCTCCAGCCTCATATGAAGGAGTTCAATCTCCTCAGCTCCACCTGAATTGTCGTTCCCTAACCTTGCCCTCTAATTATATCTACCTGCTCCATCCCATTTACAGCACAGGTCAACACTCATTCGGCAGCACACCTCAAACTTGTTGCATGGGATTTACCCCTATAAGCTATGCAAGGAACATCTAGCTTCAGGCAGCAATATAAAAAACGAATAAGTATTCTTTATTCCAGGAACACTATTGTGCGATAACTGTCACAAACAGGTTCATAAACTGCCTTAACTGCCCTAACTTCATTGTTTATTTGCTTATTTATTAAAATGAACTTTTACAGGTTTTATATACATCAAGTTACAGAAGTCCAGCAAAGTCTATTTTGCTTTTGTCATTAAACTGCAATGAAATGCAGCTCCCCATTTCACACTGTCACTTTAGTGAAATCTGATCACAACAGGTAAGTGGGAAGATGAGAAAAGTCGCATCACAGACTGAGGGACTGGTGCTGGAAGGCTGAATGGGAAAAGGCTCAAAGAACAGACTTTTCAAATGGTCAAGTGTTAGGAAGGAACCACCCACTAGATGGCTCACAGATTCCTCACCGAGTAAACGAATGTAGGAATATCTGACCCAGCAACTATGGAAATAAAAATCTGTAATGAAAAACATCGCCAAAAAATAACACTCAGAATTAGTCATGACCACACAGATATCTGCTGGTATGAACATTGAAAAACATCATGCTGGAATTCATACAGCTTCTAGTCTTGATCCCTACCTAGTCCTTGATCTTGTCTCAACTCATAAAACATAACTTAAGCAATGAGCCACTATGCAAAAAGACTAGAAGTTTTTCATATTTTTTATTAAAATGTTTAATCTCCTTAGGAGTCATACTATCATTCTTCAAGACATTCGTGAATAGTCCTTGTTTCACTGAAGTCAGTGAAATCAACTATTGATTTCAATAAAAGGCATGATACACACCACGGATATCTGTGACTTCTAATGTTTTTGTTTATATTGCTACACAGAATACTACATAGTAGTATTTTCTGTCTTCATAAATGTGACATTTTACTTCTTTTACTTTTTTGTGTTTTTTCAGAAATTGCCTTTTATTTGAACAGGTAAAACTAAAAGATGTAGAAAACGGCAATGTTAAGAGACCTTCATCTAAATTCTTTGCAGAAACACAGATACATTCATACAGGCCAACACCACCCGATATATACAAATCTATACACTTGTATTAATTTAAATATATTTTGAAAAAGAAGCAGCATTACACTGTTATTTAAATTTGGCCAGTGCTATAGCTGACCATATGTTTTATTCCTATCTAAACGATCATCTTTATCTCCTTAGAATGACTTGGAAAAGCACGCACACTTAGCAGTAGTGGACTAAACCATATGGAAATAGAATTCTTGTGAATGCAGAGTGTCCTGTGTGCAAGCTGGGCTTTCACATCACTTCCATATGTACACTTTCTTTAATAGCACTAAAAACCTAAAAGGACAGTGATGCTCCATAAAAAAAATCTTTTTTACCATGTGATCCAAACAATATAACCATTGTAGATTACTATATTATTTGACTACAAGAACACAAGAATATGAAAATAATCTCCATTTTTCTTAATTAGTCGTTCATTGCATATCACAACATGACACTCCAGTATATATATGAAATGCTATAAGATAATCTTAGCTTTTGATATTATAAGCAACATCCATGTGACAGTACAAAATCCTACTACTTACAATGAACTCTTTTTCCCAGTATTTACTTCTTCTTACAAGAACTGATAAAAAAATGCCCCAGAATCCACAACAATTTCTGAATATCATGTCACCACTGGGCATCATGACTATGAAAATTACTACTCTAACAAAGTACACATCCTGCTTAAATGTAAAATATTGCCTTCATTAAGAAACTCATTAGGAAATTAAATTATATAGAGCTTTATCAAATTAACTAACTATATTTTGTGGGTCATCAGATAACTTTTCCATTTTGCCAAAGACCTATTGTTCTTAAAATGGGATGCTGTAATTAGTATGTTATTGACAGAAATAGCTCCTCAGACTACCAATACTCTACTAGACTATGATCTTATTCTGTGTGAAGCAGAACTTTAATTCTCAAATATGGTTTGTGTAATTATCTTGTTGACTTTCCTTACTGAAGAAAATGATAGGAACTGGTTTGTCACCAGTAAGTAAAACATATAACGAACGTATCCTACAAATACATACACTTAAAAAAAATCAATATATCAATCAATTGGATCAATATCAAAATGATATATCAGATATATTAATCAAATCAATATATTAGATATATCAATATATCAAAAAGAACCCCAAAGAAAAGGAAAAAACTAATTCTTCAGCCCTTTTTAATTAACTCAAGATTAAGTATTTTAAAATTCTAAATCTTATTTATATTGAGTGAATACTGAAAGTGAATATAAGTTCAAATAGATGGAAGGTCTTAATTTTGTAATATATTGATAATTTTACTCAGTATTATTGATCACTATTAACATCTTCCTGAATCATTGATTCTACAAAGTGATTCTGCCAACAGGCAGGAAAAATATCCCAAGAACTTATTTCTCAAAAGTCTACTTAAAATAATATTCTCCAAGAATCCAGATATGACAAGACACTATGAATGTGGAAGGCAAGAAGGACCACATGTCCTCATCATATTCTCCATGGGATTTAGAGCTAAGTGTTCAAGAATGTTTGTTTTACAAAGGGTTGTTAGTGTTAAAGTTTCAAGACCATTTTACCACTGTCAAAATAATTGTTGAAATGACTACTCTTATTTTTATTAAAGCAATTTCAATTTCAACAGTTCAAATTCCTCCATATCATTCAGCATTTGCATAAAATCTAAGCAAAGTATTTCAATCTCATTCCATGAAAAACTGACAATCCAAATCAGTCTGTTGCTTTTAAAGTGTTGGTCACAAGGAAAATCCACCATCCACCAATCAGTCCTACAGCTAGCTTTACTGAACTAAACCTACTGATTCAAGGACAGCTGTACTAGAGCCACGTTGTGATATCTATTACTATAGCTTTGTCACATCGCTGTAATACAAATGTAAATTTGTAAGTGGGATCTTGATTTGAAAGGGGCAGACCTGAAAATCCAGAGAAAATTGTTCATGGTATAAACTGAACTGAAGAAACAGCAAACAGCTGCAAATTTTCCAGCCTCATAACTGAAAAGGAGTGAGAGAAAAGGGAAGTACATCTGCTGTGTGGAAGGAAGAAAAGCAGGGAACAAAGACATACTAGGCATAGGACTATAATCTAAATGCGTATTTTACCTTTGTTTTTTATGCCAACGCTGTTGTTGAGATTAAGGTAAAGGCAAAATAAGTAACAGGAACAAGGGTACAAAAATCAAAATGATCAAACTGAGATGGATGCAAAACCAAATGAGCTTACTGCACTCCCTGGGGAAGGGAGATAAATTAAATCTTGAAATACAAAAGACCTTTCTCAAGAAATCACTGATTCAGTAGCAAACTGTGGATGCTACTATCAAAGTCTGGAATCATAAACATAGGAATTCCTTAAAAGGAATGAAAAAGTATTCAAAGCAATTATAGCGCTTTTGGTCTAAAGGGCAGCATGCACAGCTTCAGATCACATTTTACAGTTAAAACACTTTAAGACAGAAGTGACTAGAAAACATAAGAAACAAATTTGGCTTGATCAAAACACCCCAAGCCAGACAATGGGAAAGTATTTATTTGTTATATATAAGAAGTGGAAGATTTTGAGCACTAGAGTGATAGAAATGAAATGAAAATTTCCAGTTCAATGGCAAGGTCCAGCGCTTAGGGACTAATAAGAATCTCTGCAATAAAATGGAAGCCCTTCAGTTGGATAAAAACAGAAGAGAAGAAAGACAAATCAATCACTATGATCAAGATGATTATCAGCAAATAGTATGATACACTTGGGAGAAAGTCAAATTCAAGTCTAGGTCACGTACAGCAAGCTATTTCCAGAAGATGTCTTCATACAAACCATTGCTGAGACCTCAGCTAGTGTACAACATATAATTCCATTCACTCACATTCAAAAACAATAAATGCAAACTGGGACACAGACAGAGAAGAGCTATGAGACAAAAATGGACCAAAACCCCTCACTTGCAAATCAAGACTAAATAGTTGACAGAAGTTTAGCCGGCAGAAATGAAAGCTGAGAAAAGATATGCTTGCTCTGTATTAATGTACCAGGAAGATAAACACTAAGAAGAAATAAAATCTACTTAATAATTATTGATGTACTATAACTAATGAGTATAAACTAGTTATAAATAAATTTAGAGTGAAAAAAGTACATTTCTAACCATCACAAGAGTGATATAATGCAATAACCTGCCCCTAGGAGTAGTGCACACAAAACACAATCATTTATACTTATTTCAGAGTATATCAGTTTATAAAAGAAATTATAAAACAGTGTAGAATTTTCAAACTATACTGCTGTAAATTCATTGTATCTAGCACAATAAATGTTACCTACTACTTAGTATACTTTGGTTAGGAGATCCAAGAAAACTTGGTGAAAACTTGAAAAAAGTTCAGGAAATAATTTGTTTCTTTCATCAGACACAATTTGCCCTTATGAACAGGGAAGAAGAATTCTGTTAGAAAGGAATATTTAGATTTTCATTTTTTAATAAATATTATGCAATTACTAATTTGAAAGTAAGCTTTATGAGTGATATATAAAACAAGGGTTCTGAGCCATTGGGCTCACTGGGCTGTATGCAAAAAATACAGTTACCCTGCACAACTATACATGCAATGTATAACAAAGATCACCATCCTTCCAGCACTGTTGTCATCTTTCTTGTGCCTCTAGCTTTTTGCTCTGGAACTCTTGCCTCCTGCTTATTCTGTTCAGTGAAAGCTAAAGAATATTTCCTTTTAGTGAAGCAATTCTGTTTGCTTTTACCTGGGCAAAGGATGTATTCCTAAAGGCCACTACAATAGTTAAAACAACAGACTGGTCTGTCCATGTCTTGCTGCTGGTTGAAACATGCACAGATATAAAAATATTTTAAAGAAAACCTAATGTAGAAAGGAAGAAAGTAAATTAGTTGTCCTATCAGTCTGAGCATGTAACTCTTACTTTTTTAGATGCCTTCTGACTTTACACACAGCAGTAGTTACAATTCAGTTTTTCAAGTGAAAAAAAAGGTAGAACCACTGAATTCATTTGTATATCAGTTTTGTACATATTTTTGGTGAACAGAGCTGGGAAAACAGCACAAAACATGACTGAAGCTTAAAATGAATTAGCTTTTGGTCTGTTTGTACCACTTTGGTATTCACTTTGAGTAAGCCTTCAAGCAATAGAAATCATGCAAATGTTCCAGTGAATGTTAAGCTTGCATACTTGCACAGCCATACTTTTCTTTCTTCCACTGTTGTAGCCCATGAAAGTAAGCAGGCCAATGTTAGATAAAAGATTAACACACATAGACAATGCTTGAAAATTAATTTCTGCAGTTTTAGGTGGGCAGTAGTCTGTCTTATTTCCTGGGTGAGTGACTGCCTTTTTGTAATGTTGATTATGTTTTTTTCTTTTTTTTCCTCTTCAAAGTTCAATCATGGATCTTGACTAATACAGATATAAACCACACTTACTGCAGCCGCTGAGAAATCACTGAAGGTAAAAATACTGTGTGACTGTTGATAATGTCAATACTACTTACAGGAGAGATGAAATTCTACTGCCCCATCATTTACTGCTCCATCAAGTAGCATCTGCTATCTGACAATTATAGAGATGATGTGCTTGTACAAGACCAACTGAAACAACCTCTGAATCTTTCAAGCTCTGCTTTACAGTCCTATTCACATTCTTACCATTACTGCAGAAGAATTCTTCCAGTAGTGATTTGAGAAAAATAGTGCACTTTTGGAGAAGCACAGCCACGCACAATTTCTTCAATTTTTTGCCCATCAGTTTGGGTTGTAAACCCAGCAGAAAATGTAACAACACTGTACTACATATCTGTATTTAGGCTTTCAGTTGCACTAAGAAGTCTAGAAGCACTATCCATAAGTCAGAGGCACTAGCAGGTATCAGAAGTGGCAAGTATTCCAACTCAGTGGAACAGAATTCGGAAGATTTGGATCATACTTGCAGTTCTGCTAGCTGGGCATAGTAGAGACTTCGTCTGAGATCTCCTGAGGAAAACTACTGCACGTGGTCCAGTACTTACAAATATAAACAAATACAAAATATATCAAGGACATAACTGATCTGCCACTGAAGAAAAATTGTGCATCCATAACATTATTACTGTGAAGTTATATTCTGCTGATTTTTACTGCTCAACAAAGCTCTGTCATTACCTTGTTCTTTTTTTTCTTTCTAAAATACTGCTAATAGCATTATTTCTGCATTGATATTTTCTATACAGGACATGCCAAGCTTCTACTTCTTTCTTGAAACAGCAGCAAGAATAGTAGATCATGATTCCTTTTCCCCCTTTTTTTCAGTGACATCTCTTGATGCAGTACCAGCTGATGCTCTGTTCACTGCTGGTAGGAATATGTCCTACTAGTGTGCATTTATTTCCTATGAAGGTAGTTAGTACGTACCTCAAACAGCGTAAAATGCTAAGACAACATGTCTTTTGTCATGTATGCCAGGGCTATTGTCTCTAAGTCAAATGATATGGACTAGCTTGTACTAAAACTCCCATACTGTCTGTAGGGTTTGGTGAGACACTATATTTCCTCCACTTGGGTTTTTCTAACCTATACCTGGATTACTTTATTCACCCCATACTGCAGCCACAATATGAACTAACGTGTATCTAATGCAAGCGACTAAAAGACTAAAATCCTGAAACAAAACAAAGAACAAGCTAATTTGACATCACTGACATGCCCAGGATAATGTAACATCTCATCAAGTCTATGTCATTTAAGCATTCATAGAAGCTAAAGATTTGGACCCACCTCTTTCAATAAACACTACATACACATATTCAGCTATTCACAGTAGGATTTTTCAGTTAACTGTAGCTATCGAGCTCATTGCCTAGAATTCCTTTACAGGAGATGGTGAGAAACAAATATATCCTAAGGATCCTATCTAAAAATCAGCAGGTAACCCTTTACTCTTTAGAAATGCCTTCTTCATACAGAAGGCTAGACACCTAACTAGCACAGTCTAGAAGCCTAACTTTTAAAAAGTCAAAGCTAGATGAGGTCAGTCTTACTCTCTATGTTAGTAAGAGTCACGATGGTGGAATATGGAAGAACAATCACTGAAATGCCCTTGGTATATTTCAAAGGAGATAGAATATTGTCTGGATTCATCTAGTATCAAATACTTCTCTAACAAATCACTGATGATTCATTTGGAAATATAAAAGCTTGCCAATGAAACTCTAAAAATTAGAACAACAACTACATTCAGAGGTATTGTAATTACTCTGTGGAGATTCCAGGAGGAAAAACAAAAGTTGAAGAAAAAGATGCTGAATATCTCCAAGTAAATTGTTGACTGAATAATTCATTCAGCTCTAGCAATGACAGATCCATGTTTTTGTTACTGCAATGCTCTGGATAAACTTGTCTCCACATAAAGTGTCCCATGATTAAAGCTGTGAACTAATTTATACTTACGTCATACTTCATCTATGAGATGGATAGGAAGGTATCATTTGCAAAGGGATGTCTGTGTATTTAACTGGAACTGTGGGCAAATGTAAGCTCAGTAATAAGCAAAGCAAGCCAGGTTTTGTAAGAAGTAAATTTAGAAACTAGATTAAGAATGTGATTACCATTTCAGTCTCAATCTACATGAGATGAGTCTGATCAAATTAGGACTCAAGCAAACTTTGAGTCTAATCACAGGTAAAAAATACCTTTCGATAAAATCTTTGAAGTCAGAAATTATTTCTTGTTTTGCTTTAGCAGTCGCTGAATTTCACCTTAGATACCTGATAACAGGTAGCAAAGGCTACTTTAAGCCAATCACAACTCTTCCTCTCTCATTTTGGGCATGCTCCACTACTTGCTTATTTGACCCACCTACTATCAGGCATATATATTCCCACTGTCTTAACTGCTTACGAAACTGAGCTGAGGTTCTGCCCAATATGTTATTACACAATTTTTATCCTTCTCTAAAACTTGGCTCCTAACATGGAAAACAACCAAATAACAGCACAGTTTCTTTCAATACTGCTTCTCATCTGTGGATACTGGATTCTGTCCAATCTCCTCCACTGAAAATTGAAAATCTCTGAAGAGAGTCACAGTGAATTAAAATGAACAGGCTCTTGTGTCATCAGCTGCTCTGTGTTTTAACCTCCTTAAATTTAAACTCATGTTTATACTTGCACACAGTTGAATCTGCAAGTATACATCATAATTTTGGGCAAACAAAAACCAAGCAAAGCAAAACTTGTACCCTTCAGATAGCTGGGCATGCAATTTTAAAATATTTAGCTCTCCTTTCAGTATCTAATGGTATTTAACTTGTTCTTGTTTAAAAACTACTTAAGCAAGTGCTTAACTTGCATTGAAAATACTATAAAATGTAAAGGTATCAATGCTTAAGTGCTCTTCTACTTTAGAAATTTCATCACCATGTTCTAAATGAGAGGTTCTTCAGGCGAAGAATTTACATTTTCTTTTCTGTGTCAATTAAAACTATTTTCCTCATCAGCTGTTGGTTATTTTCTTTGCCAGAGGTTATTACTAGAGGTCACAGCATGATGGGCAGTGTAATGTTTGAAGCAAAGTCAGTGAGGTCAGTTTAAACAGCGTAAGAAGGTATTTTGAATTAACCTGGTTGACTTTGCCTGGAGCGGCCTAGGAAACACACTTCCCTGCACCTGCAGAGTTGTGAGGGCAGTATCCTCTGTTTCATGGATGGTAATAAGTGGCAGAAGAGAAGAGGATACAATGCCTTTAACAAGAACAGCTAGATCTGTCCACAGCCTAATTTAAACATGTGCATCATTCCCAGACAGGCAAGGACTTAATTACTTACATTTTTCATATTCCAAAACTCTATTTTACCAAAATCTGTGAAGCAGAGAAAAAAATATATAGAAAACATCCATTTGCAAATATTTCAGAAAATTTTAAAAACTAGATCTCCTACCTGCAGTTTTAGAATATTAAAATTCCATACTGATGAAGTGGAAAAATTTTTTACAGTAACTCTGGCATTCACAATACTGGTAAAGCAAAAGTTAAAAGTTCACAGTCTAAGTATAGAAAGCTCAGAAAATAGGAAGCTCAGAAAACTGTAGACTAAAAGTTCTCAAAACTATACAAACATACTCCTTCCAAAACTATATCAGAACACCTCAAAAGTAAAAATTAAAAAAAAACCAAACCACAAAACAAAAAAACCCCACATATCCAAAGCACTCATGTATTTCATTGGGACTCCAGTATATCAGAGATGTCCTGATGTGGAAAAAAACCATGGCTTCATGTTCACATAAAGTAACCACTATGCCAGTCTATAATGACTGCAAATTCTCAACTTCTTCAAGATAGAAATCGGTCCTTTCAAGCTAGAAATCAGTCTTGGTTGGGTTTGGGGGGATTCTTTTTGTTTGTTTTTTAGCTTGTTCCCTAAAATGCCTATGGCACTTTAGGTTGCAATAAAAATTATATTTTCTAAACACCAATCCCTAGTGAGGAAAGCATTACAACCTCTTGCTATATACACTGACACTGTCTCTCTTCTCACTAATAATAGTGCTGGCTGGATATCACCTCTTCACCTCTATTCTAGAGAGTTGGCTATAATATCAATCTCCTTTCTCTCTGTCCTTCTATTAATATCACCACATGCATCTTCTAGTTGCCAACCAATCAGTACTACTGGCAGAAAAAGAATGAGAGAATGGCTGGATCACACCAGGTATCAACTGAACAACTGATGCCTATTTAATCTTTTCTCATGCTATTCTCAAAGAATCAGAAATGGTTTCTCCTGCTCTCACAGACTGAAAAGCAGATCAAATAGTTGAGGACACAGAAACTTCAGTTCTTCCCAAATAGAAAGAACCTAGAAGATTAATCTTCCTCATCTTGGCTCTGTCTTCCCCCTCCCTCCCACATCCACCTTGACTAAACAGTTCAGTTTTCCGGCATTTGCTAAACTTCTTCCAAACTTCTCAAGTTCTGAAGGTGCTATCTACTTTAGTGTTAGTATTACATACTGCACAGACAAATCCAGTGCCCCTCCTTAGGCATCTACCCAACGGAAGCATGTCATTTTCACTTGTGTGAAGTTTTATCACAGAAGATGTTTTAGTAGAAAGGTAAATTCAGTTTAGTGTTCTCATCCCCAGCATACAATGATTCCTACTTCTGTGCTTCTTCAGGAATTAGGACTCTACTAGCAAAGATCTAGGTACAGCACACATTACATCAGTAGAAAAACAAACCTGAAAATAATGCCACCTCCTGAGGAGAAAACAGACTATATCATGAAAGAAACAAATGTTTTTTTTAATTCATGACAGTAACAGAGAATAAGCCAGTCCATTGAACTTGCTGCTAGAAAAATACACAACTTATTTCCAGCTGTACAGACAAAGAATTTAAGAGTCCTGATTTCAGGTCATATAAAAGATGATACAGCCAATCCAGTTCAGTCACAACTCTGGGTAAGTTCTAGTCTCCTCAGTGCTAGATAGTGTTTTCACATTGACTTCAACAGAAGGAGTTTCACCCCTGAAACTTGAGTTTCAAGTCTCTTAGAAAAAAATTCTGTCAGCTCTATTTATTGAAAAATAATTTATTGAAAAAGTTTAAATTATTTTTGACAAATTCTAGGTATAATCATCACGCTAAGAAATTGCATTCCACATGGTGAACCAATCTATTTGTGATAGAAATTGATGAGAAGAAATTTCCAGAGTAGATCATTATAGTCTTGTTTGTGCAGAGCCAAAGTTAACTTAACAAAAAGTAAAGAATATACCCTCAAAAAGCCTTCACCTATTTTACACAAAAATTATATAAAACAGCAGTTATTATGCTCAGACAGTCACCAGAAATGCTAAAACGCTAAAATTGGAAAGATGTATATAGATTTAAATCTGAATTTAGTAGCCTAATCATTGCTACTTGGGAAGAGTCAACTATTTTCACGAATTTTGCAAAACAAATCTGCTGAAGATACTACCACTTAGTAAAGATCTTACTCTTCCTTAGTACTATACTATTACTCAGTTCTTTTCTACCAGCTGCTTCCATTTTGACTTTAGTTGGAATATTTATTCTTCTAGTGTGGAATATTTATTCTTCTTCACAGTCCTCTACTGCTTCAAAGTCTATTCTTTCCCCATGTATTGACAAGAGAAAGATAATTAATTTCCAAAAAGCTACATATAATCAGTGGCTGAAGAGAACACAAAACACAACCTTCTAATTCTTACAAGTAACCAATGAAGATATCTCAACCAACATCAGTAAATCTGATTTTAGAAGCATAAGAAATACATACCAATGCATGCACATACAAATGGCTTTTGTTTTACAATAAAGCTTGACAACGTCAAGGAAAAAACTGTTCAAAAGACCTGCTAGTTCACATTTGATTCCCAGTGTAGCCATGATCTAAAAAGTTTATACTAACAAAGAGAGAAACACATGCTTGTAGGCTACTAAACACTTTAAACTAGGATTCCTGTTAGAAGGCTGGGAACAGTATTAGCACAAACCTGATCTCATTTTTACTAGTTCACACACCTGCAGCTAATTTTGCTTTACATCAGTAGAAATACAATCAACATCAGGCCTTATTACCAGACCTATCATTAAAATCACTAATGAATGCTTTTCTACCAAGTAGAACCAAGTACGGTTCCCATTTAGCAAGTTAGCAATTAAATATGTATCACAGAATCCAATGAAAACAATGATCTAGTAGTTACTGCTGCAACTACATACTACAAAAAAATATTTTTTGGAACTTATTTCACTTTCAGGAAAGGCCATATTTGAAATGTAAAGATAATTTTCAACTGGTTACAAATATATTTTGTTTAAATCTAAGACTTATCATTCATTAAAAAACATGAAAACAGCATTTTTTTCATATTTGTAGCACTTTAGATCCACTTCCATCTTACATGGATAGACACACAGAGCACACAGATGCTACAAAACAGTCATACTGTTTTTCCCAATAGCATTAGTATCTCACTTATTTGCTCTGATGGATTTTATCATGTTAGCTGGTATCTCAAGGGCAGCTGGAGAACTGTTCCTGGAGGTCTCATACATTTTTAAAAACAAAATACATTGAGATAGAAGATAAGGAGCTCTGACAGGCTTCCAAAGCATTACTGTAATGCAAATTCAAATAACTGTTTTCAAAAGCAGGCATGGATTTACCACAGGAGCCAAGGGGGTTGTATCTCATTCCCCATCTGCAAGCTTTAAAAATCATGTGGAATACTTACTAAAGCATGACTGTGCACCTTTCCATGTCCCTATTCATGGAATAACTATCTAAAGCACAGTACATCTATAAAATGGCCTTGTTTAAAATTGTTAGCTACTGTCCTACAGCCTGGGTGAATGATGCCCGTTCCCTTCTATGATCATATCTTGCTTTTTTCTTCACAGTAGAATATTTTTAGGTAGTTCCTTGTAACCACTTTTGCTTTGCATTATTTATAACATGGTCCTTACATTCATATATAGATAATAAAATTTAATCACAATGAATAAATAAAAACACTTATAGTTGCGAGTTAGTAAGGCTGCACAGAGCACATTTTTATGGCAACCTTTTTAAAACAGCCTAAGAAGAAAATATTTACATGAGTGAAGACCTATTTAAAGCAAAACAGAAATCTAGAAAGTAGAAATTCTTACCCTAAAAAACTCTTTAGTGGAGCCAGAATCTAACGTCCCGTAAGCAATTTCTGTCTGCTTGGAAAGATCCTCTGCACTTTCAATGGGAGACACCATCCTCTCAACCGTCAGGAAGGCAGCTAAGTTAGCCGTGTAGGATGAGATTATGATCAGGGTAAAGAACCACCACACACCTCCAACAATGCGCCCAGACAGGGATCTAATAACAAGTATGAAATGGATTTGTAAAGTGAAATGAAAGTCCTAAAAAGGAACACACATTATCAGTTTTATGCAAATGATGCATTATACTAGAGGGAAGTATTTCAGGTTATCTTGTAGTGCAGCTCTGCATACTAATCAGATGGAAAATCAATGTATTCTACAGTTGTGCAGGATAAGAAAGTAAACTCCACTACAGCTCCTGGATTTTGCTGAAATCAGGACTCCAAAGTTTACTTTAGGGAGAATTTAAATGCTCCAGTTCTTCAAAGTTCTGAACACCCTGAAATGAAAGTGCTCCCATTGTAGTGTGCTATATTAACACATAGGCCTGTCACATCCTTCCACATGAATTTGTGTTACAATATAAAGAGAACCAAACAAAATCAGTGAAACACTCCTTTCAGATAAAGCAGTATGCACTTAAAAATTAAGCATCTTTAGCTTGCTTGTTTTCCTAAGACATTCAGACAAAGACTGATTTCCACAAAATAATGTTTTACACTGCTGTGGACATTCTATACTGAAGAATAAACAGCATTATCTGCAATAAAAATTGACCCAGGGAATATACATAAACTAAAAAAATGCACACAATTTTTGGAAGATACAAGCACTTAAACTCACGACTAGACATGAAACAATCAAACTGGTAATACAGAAATATGGTGGAGAAAGTATATTTTTAAATAATAATCTGATGCTTTAACTGCAGCAGGTGGGCTGTTACGGATCTTTGTTTAGCATCTCCTGCTCAAGAAGAGAGAAAAAAAGAGAACTCAAGAAAATATATAAAACAGTATAGAGCACACAACCAGAGAAATTCAATAATTTTCGATACTGAAAAAGTAATAGAAAAAGATTATTGATACTGCCATCATTGTCAGACTTGTCCTTCTTTAATGTTCCTTTAAATTTTGTAATTACTTACTACTTTGCTTCCAAACAGGACATTATAGGAAGGAGTACATAATCTTTGGAGATGTGCTTAATTCTTTGGCAGAAGTCTGCATGTAGTTGAAAGTCTAGCACTAAGGAATTGCAGTAGCTTAAGTATATCCTGGTGTGTCTCTTCTATCTATCAAGTAAACAAATTACAAATCACTCACCCAGCCCAATTCGCACTATTGTGAATGAGATTTCAAACTAGTTTTGATGAGATATATATAGATAGATATGTATCACTATATCTATGTATTTTTAAAAGTATTCTTGAATTTTAAACAATTAAGATAATTATGTAAAGCTGTTGTATTAAACTGGGAACAAAAATAAATGGAACCAATTCTGGACAGATCATTTTTGCTGATTGTTATTGTGAAAAATCTCCATGGTATTCGAGATATGAAAAGACCTATTCCATGCCACAACAAACTCACTAAATCACTCTACTATGTAAAAATCAGTCAGATTTGGTCCAGATTGTTATTAAAAAGGACCATAGACAAGAACTTATTTCCAGTTCTTTCTAGATTGAAATATATTCTGCAAACATGTTTTTGGTCACCTTTGAAAGAATATATACTTACTTTGGCATGAAGGTCACCTGAGTACACAATAAGTACATTCTACTACTAAAAGATTGAATTATATAATAAACATATTTGCAAGGTAAAATCTCTGACAATGTGTATCAATTCAATAATATCAGTGCTGATTTTATGATATTTTATATTGTATTGACAACATCCACTACAAATGACAATTCATAATCTGCAAAAGCATATGATCTGTCAGCAAGCAAAATTGGTACTGACTTTGTAAAAAGGGAATAAGCTCGGTACCAACCGAGACATTATGCTCCTGCATGACATCTTACAAGCAAAATCTTTTTGGGTGCAATTCATGTTCAGAATTTTTCCATAAGGTCTGTCCCAGTTAAATAAATCATTTTTTTTTTACATACATTTTGAAAAATTTCTGAAGATGGATAATAATTATTATATGCCAATAAAAACCTACATCTGTACAAGCACCTCATACATCAGATCATTAAATACTAAAATAACCCTTTGTGTGCACAAATACCTGAATTTGTGCAACACCCTTTATACTTACGAAGGTAGTATATGACAGTACTTAGAGTACATTCACATCTCAAAAAATACCATGGGAATTTTGCTATATTTTGCCTCCTTTTGCTATCACTTTCAATGTCACCCATCATGGCATCACTGGGATGGTTATGCAGACTGCTTTCCAGACAGTCTAATCTTACTCAGAGCCACTTCCATTTCAGAGTCAGGAAGCCCTAGGAGCTTGTTTACTCTAGAATTCTTAGTTGTTCCCACTTTTGTAATAGAAATGGTAGTAGTAATAGTGTGAAATATAATTTCACAAATGTATTTTGCTAATATCTGAAGAGATTCCTTTTCACATTTACCCTAATTCATTTGCAGGGAGTTAAAATATCATGGTATAAGTTTGGTATAAGAACAAAAATAACTGTTTTCAGCCTTTTACATTTTTGTAATAAAAAGAGATAACACACAACTACTTTCCTCAGAAGTATGGTTGGAATGAAGAAAAGTGCTGTTAAACACTTCACTGACACTGAGTCTTCTGCTTTAATCTCCAGAATAATTTGCGTTTCAGGCACCATCTATGATGGCAATTTACTATCATTACTCTTATACCACCTTTCAAATATTACCAAAAGAGCACACAACAAGTGTCATGCTTTAATAGCCAGCAAAATGAAAAAAATGTACATGATCATTATTCTACTATGGGCTTGATTCAATAAAAATAATTTTGTAGCTAAAAGGGGACTTTGCTGACAAGTAAACTTTTGAAGTGTGTAATCAATACAAAAAAAACCAAAGGACATTAACACAGCTTCTCATTACCTGAAACAATTTGATCTCTCCTCATTGTCTCATTCCTCATATACACGTGCCAAAATCTATCACATCTTTCATCATAAAGGCAGCTATATTTTACTGTGTAAGTTCCATGGAAACATACAAGTTCTCACAGAACAAATGCTCTGCTATTTCCATAGCAGAACAACTTGAAAACCTACTCTTGTCTTTTGGGTTACAAGATGCAGATATAAGAAATGCTCCCTTCATGTGATTTATTCGTGCATTCTGCAGGATAACCACTATACTCACTACAAATTGACCTGCTCCCTATCTTACTTTGAGATGTTTAGAAAAAAGTGAACTTACTTAGTACAATCAGGAAGTTCTTCTGATTTGATTTTCTTAGACCCAATTGCCCTATTTCAGTTGTTACTATAGTTCCTTCAAACAGTGAGTAGCTACCTACCTACTTACTTACCACTTTGCTGAATCGAGGCTATAACTACTTGCACACAAGGGAAATAGAATATTTAATGAGCTGCAAAGGAATTAACTAAAGTGCTTTACAGTTGTCCCTAATAAAGTAGGTGAAAATCCCTCAAGGAATGATGCATGAATAAATTGGACCTTCAAATTCATTTTAGCAATTTACTCTGTGACTTTTATAAAACTAGGCCATAGAAAAACAGCAGTGTTTTGCAAATATTCACAAGAAATTAGAGCCATCACATTATTTTTATCTCAGTTCAAGGCTCTCCTGTAGAAAGAGTGGGTTAATAACTGGATGTTATTGTATGTAGTGAGTTTTGAAGAGAATATGCTATTTGTGTAGTTCATGAGCAGTGTGTTACCCTTTTTTCCCATTACAGTTGTTGTGAAATAGATGCACTGTCAACTGTAAAATGGGAATATGCAGCAAAAACACGGTACCCCTCCAAGAAGGCATAGAATGACTGGAACCTTGTGCATTTTACAGTCTCCACATGGTGTATATAGGTTCACTTGGCAAATGTATGATCGACATTAAGACAGTATCAATCGAATACATCATTACCCTATGTCAGTGACAACTGTTTTTATTGCAAGGACTTCTGTGATTTTGGGGAGAAAAAAACCCATAGCAACTCATTTCGTCCTGAAAGTGAAAATATATGCACCATGAATCTCCGGCTGAGACTAAAAATGCACAAAGTTGAAATGGGCGAGTAACCAACCTTGGCGAAATATCGCATCCTTGCTGCATAAAGGCACCCAGGGAAAACCAGAGACTATTAAATATCCCAAATTCATTAGTTGATTCGTTAGTTTGCGTTTCTCTTCCATCTTCAAATTCCTCAGTGTGCCACTCGTATGGGCTAAATCTGCTGACCAGGAATAAAACTACACTGACCCCAATGTAGGCAAAAACAATGCACATCCAGATTTCATATGCTAAGGGATCAAGAAACGAAAACACTCCTGGCTTGGACTTCTGAGGCTTCTTGATCATTATTGATATCCCCAGGCTCATAAAGGGCTTCGAGAAGTCAATCACCTCTTCTCTCACCAATGTTATTGTTAATGGAGCAATTGCAATATCGGCTTTCTGTAAAGGAAAAAAAGCAAAGTAATAATAACTGAAACAATAATTACAGCAAAGAATGGTTTCACTCCTATTGCATTTCACAAATAAAAAATAGGACAGCAGAGATGCTGGCAGTCATTTCACTGAGAACGTACTAAGGAGAATTTGAGAAATTCTTAGTTGAAATTCTTTTTTCTGAAATACATATAACCATATGGTTAGCTTATTCCAAGCTTCCCTTTTTGCACATGCTGTTTTCAAAGTATATGATATTTAAAAGTGTTAGTAAAGCATATTGCCTTTCATCTGGACAGACAGATGAAATATGGACTCTTCCCTCCCAGCTTAGTTTGCATTTAAAATGTAATTCCAAGCTTTCTTTTAGTATTTCTTCATACTAAGACAAGTTATTAATCCTCTACAAAGAAATTACATCAGTTTCCTTTACTCTAGGGAGAAAACTAGAGCAAATCCCACTACTTCCATCAGTCATCTTTAATGGCTTTATCATAAAAAATGCTCTTACCCCATAAACAAGTTCTCCAACCATCCCATTCCAGATTTTCGTGTCTGCATCCCTGGCCCCATACTTGCCATCCCCAACAATTGTGAGCTTATATTTGAATCCACAGTGTTTAGCAATTTCTGTAGCTAAGTCCACACAATAGCCCTCATATCGATCATTTCCTTCAAGCATTTCATGATTTTTCTTCATCATGACGTAAGGGGACTCCTGCACAGAAAGAACTTGCCTTAGATACTTGGTAAAGAGACAGATGCATCAGTTGTGTACTTCATAGGTGAGTGTATTACCTTTTATACATAAGAAAAAGAGAAAATATAACATCTGAAACATACATTCTATAGTTTATTATATATGTCAGCTGTTAATTATTAATGTGACATATGCTGTAACACATTTAAAAACTACATTTGCCACAGTCATGAACAAATATCAATACTTACAGGTATAATGATTGCCAGGAGTATGTTAATAATGACCATGAATGTTAACAGGGCTTATGCATTCAGAGAAGAGAGAATAAGCTCCAAAATCTGTTTCTTTCTCTCTTACAGTTTGGATGGAAGAAGGCAAAGGTATTTAGTTCCTCTGTTGTTGTCTTAATACAAGAAAATTCTTTCCTATTCCAAAACCACATCCCTCCCTGCAAAGACACTTCAGACTCTCCAGGCTATATCTTTATTGAATTACTACACAGAAAAAAAAAAAAAGATAAGATATCTATAACTATGCAGTAAAGTTCTATCAGCAGCAAAACTAGCAATGAGTCATAAGTCATATCAAAGGAATATATCTTCTCTTTGCTCAGTTGTTACCCAACTATCCCTGCAGCCAGTGAAATTTCTATGCTGGATTGTGACCTATGCAAAGTGATGAAAAAGCCATGTAAATAAAAAAAAAAATGCTGCTTTACAACAGTACATGACATTATTCTCTAAATTACTAGAATATAATTTTTAATGTTTTATTTTACACTTTTGGAGAGAAGTTCACTGTAGCTCCAATTCTGAAGTGTAGAACCAGTCTTTTTCCTGTTTGGCAAAATCCATTCTCTAATAAGCACAACTGGTTAAAAAGTAATGCTGTGGTTCTGCCATTCAGACAGTGTTCTTCTTTGAAAGCAGGTACTTTCTTGCCTAAAACATTTAACTTTCTAGGATGCTCATTTCCCAGTCAGTGACCACTTGTTTTCTACAGAACAGAACCGCATACTGAATCACATATATTTCCTTAATTTCCAGAAATTTTATTCACGTACCGTAATTAGTAATGCGTCACTACCTCAAACAATAAAAAGACAGCGTATTTAAACTAATACAGTGAGGAGAAACATATCATTGTTGTCTTCTGACAAAATATGAGGTTAATTACCAAAATAGTGGTGACAATAATAGTCTTATTCTCTAGTCCTGAAGATTCATTTCCAAGAGGGCCATCAAGAGGATTCACAACCATTTTGTCCACTTCGCTCCAATATCCAATCTAAAAAGAGTTTATAGGATGCACAGATACTGGTGAACATGAACTTTCATAGAAAAGGTAAAGCATATTGTTATTATGCCCTCAATATATACTCACAGAAAACTATTTCAGCTACGGATTTACCGGTCTAAATACCTATATATCACATAATTAAAAAGACTGAGCAAAGAGTAATAACACTGAAATAATAACATCTGTTGCTGTTATTTTGCCTAATACAGGTGTACCATTTTCATTCACATATTAACAGATTTTTCATACGAACATCACACACGGCAGAATTAAAAGGGTTATGAAATACTCCAGATTAGGAACACATGAGAAACTGGCTTTTCCTGAAAGGTTTGGGATTAGAGCAGAAAGATAATCATATTTAGAAAACCACCGGCAAAAAGCTGTATTCTGCATTTGTCATTCAGAAGGATATTGTTAACTTTTCCCCAATTACTGTCTCACATTTAGCAATTCAGATTAGAAAACAAAAAGTTTATTCCACAAAACTGAACGGAAAAGTACTTACCAGAAATAAAATCCCGTATTTATTAGAAACAAATAGCACATATTTTTACTTTGTTCAGCAAAACCATCGTAAAATACACCTATGAATAGTTACTATCACAACTCACTGTTTAATTATCTGTAGTGTTTCATTACCTACCTTAACACGTTGCTTAGCACAGTAAAACCTTTAAAAAGAGTTAGAATTCGAATTACCTTCCGAGGACCAGTACTTTTGAGCTCCATGACGTTTATTGTAAAATTGATTCTCTTTCCATTCTGATCAAACTTTATATTCCCTGTCAGACCTTCCACCTGAACCTATACAGATGAAGATGAAAGCAGTAACAGAATCAATTTTGTTCCTTTTTACAAAAGGTATTTTGTATTTCCATAACTGAATATTAATTTGTCAAAAACATTCAGTTTAGACTCTTTTCCATACCAAACAGTTTATCTCTGTAAAGAGATATGTTTCTGAGGAGTTAACTTCCACATTAATTGCAGTGAGATCCAGGTTAGGAGACTGGAAGGTCCTTTTCAAGCATTTACAGAGCATTTCACACATGCACTCATCCCAACATTCATTCTAGGGAGGCTACCTGTTTCAATGCCCTTTCTATTTCTACACCATGACCCCAGGGCACAGCTGGATTTGCAAGACAATCTCCAGCATTTCCTCTTCTGGAGATCTCAATCCTCTGTTTACGCAAATTACGGAAAGCTTCTGTCATCACTTGAACAGCATCATAGGTGAGAGCTGATGTATACTGAAAAGGAATAAAAAGATTTCAGTAAAAAAAATAGTTACAGCTTCACTACTCCATTACTACCTTATTAATCCATTAAAGACAGAAATGTATTAAAAATAAAGAGGACATTAAAACATTCCTTAAATCAGACCAATTTGTCTTTTGTTTCGACAACACTACCCTCTCAGGGGAGTTCAAGCAAATTAACAAAGAGCGTTCTGCATCAGGAGAGCAGAGGACAGTGCTAAACTAAAACTGAAGTCTAAACTAAAAATTTATAGCTGTTTTCACAGTGTGAATTCCCTTCCCTTCTCACTACAACTGTGTAACGCTTCTGTGTGCATATGGCTGGAATTCCATGGAGGTGAAAGTGGGCAAAGAAATCCTGTTTAACTTGAGTTAACATCTATGAATAAGAAAGTGTTCTTTTGATTACACTCTTCATGGAAGTGCAGCTATATACAGATCAAAACCCATACTACTTCTCTGGATACCCACATCTCCTCACCCATATATACGCACACAAACAAACAATACATATTTATATATATATGCTCAACTTTTACCCAATAAATATAAAAGTTCCATGGTTTTCAAGTACACAATATCTTAATGACACCCTGCAAAAGTACATTTGGGGCTGAGAAGTGCAGAGGAAGGAGTTGTGCCCCAAAAGGATAATACAGACTGAGGCAGGGGAAGCTTCCCATGCTTCTAATCTGACACAGCCTAAGGAGCTTTAAACTTTACAACCTTTGAGACACTGAGGAAGAATCCAGCAATCACATGCATCCAAAGCTGGGGCTAAACAGTCACAAGCAGTTATCTTCAATGACTGAAAAATTTTCCATCTTAACTAACTGAACAAAAACCACATGTGCATGTACACAGAGGACTTTGTTGGAGGGGCTTTATGAGCCTGGAACATTGCAATTATGCTAAATTTAAAGGCCACTTTTGGAAATATGAGCCAGAATATAACTACTTACAGCCTTATGAATGAATGCAATGATCCCTATGAAGGCTATTAGATGCTGAAAATATATACACTGTAAAGCAGTGAGAAATGATGTATAGGCTCTTTGCTTCAATTGTTCAGACTTTAATGAGAATTTTAATTAGCTAGCTCAAGTCATGCAGAAAACTGCTGCAATTGTAACCGAGGCAGGCTCCAGAATTGAGGTCATTTTTGTAGGCAACTGTTAGACCTTGGAGAGGAAGAAAAGGAAGGTGGAACTCTTTCTCCAGATGTAAAAACTTACTGGAAGATTAATGYGAATTTTCTCAAGGAATTTCTCTCTGTGACTTCTACTGAAATCTTTAACTAATCAGAATAACAACAGAGGGAAGTGAAAGACTGACTGGAGTTGATATCACTGTCTATTACTAGAATAGCAGTGATTATGTTCTTTTGGGGGGCATGGTTTTGGATTTGGAGGTGAGAAGAAGGTAACAGAGGGAAGGGAAAGGCTCCTGACTCATTTTTGCGGGACTGACTGGCAATACTACTTTTAGTGTAGCTCTTCAAATAACAGAAATACGTTTTACTACACYGCAGGATTTTGAGAATCTTTGGATACAACATTGTCATTAAGTACTGAAACATAGTTTGAACAGCTGATGAAATAAAAACTTACTGAGAACTTGCAGTGTTATCTAATTCAGTAATCCTATTTGTTTCGTTTGATCAGGGGGATATATTAAATGTTTTATCTCTAAGAATATAATCCCTATAGTACATAATTACTGGGGTGAATATTCAGAACTCAGTCATATTTTTAGTTTGTGTAGGGCTTTGCCTATTAAAATCTGTCTGTGTACACATGATATCACATATATAAAATCCACATATTATTTAGGTTAAATCAGCTTTAATCTAAGAATCTCAATAATCTTACAAACATTTTACATCTCCATACTGCCATTAAAGCAAACAGCCCATTCATTATTTCTTACTGCTTTATTTTGCATATACTTTTAGTTCCTAAAAACCTTCATAGGGTTCATTACATTCACTAAGCTGTAGGCAGTTTTAACATTGGCAAACTGAAACAAAGAGAACTCATAACTATAAACTGGAGATGATGGTTAGACAGATAACCTGCTCATGCAGATGGCTGTGGGTGTGTGAGTGTGTGCCTATGGGGGTGTGGGGGTGTAAATTCTGCGTGAGTTGAAGGGTGCATTAGTTCTGTCCTGATTCGCTTTATTTTATATTGGAGGTTCATTCAGGTTGTGATTTGCACTATTAAAATCAAAGGAATATTCTTCACTGGAGGCGAGATGGGATCTTACAGCCCACTACTTCTACAGCAGTGTGAATCTCCTAACAGCAGCATGTTAGTTACTTTTGATTTTAGACGATAAAATAGGCAACTTTAGTATAAAATCTTATCTGTACATGAATCATCTATATTAATTAGTGTGGCAAAGAATATACTTTGCTTCATCATAATTCTAGTATATGATAATATAAATTACAGTATTATGAATTAAAGTGCAGCAGAATTTTACATTATTTGCCATGAAACATGGCAAATCTGAAATTTTTTTTCTCCAGATATCATGGTGTAAAACACCCTAACTATCAAAAAGAGACAACACAAAGACCATGTGTTATTTTGTTCATCTTAAATTTAGAATGCATTATATAACTTAATAAAACTTGTGAGCTGCAATTACCCAAGGTGAACTCAAAAAACAAAGATAAAACAAAGTCATCTGAGAATAAACAGAAGATATTAATTATGTGCTGTCCAAGGAAAACTGACAAGAAGTTGACCTTTATAACCTGAACAGCTGTCCAGTCATTCGCAAGATATCAGTAATGCTGATCCAGCATCCTTTTTTGTAGTACTATCAGTGACTGAATTGTCTAAAGAAGATGAAACCTCAGAGAACACCCCCAGAAGCACAATAGTTTTTTCTTCATAGATTTTAAAGATGTAAGATTTTATTAAAAGATTTAATAAGATCACCTGCATATCACAGGTCACAAAAAGTTAGCATTTTAGTCCTGTATTTAACCTAATGCCTGTCCATTTGCTACTTACTGAAGACACAAAGTTCAGAGGTATCCTTAGAGATTTAAATTGTGACATATTAAAAAAAAAAGAATAATATACTTGAGCAGTAGAAATGAAATGAAAATGTAATAGGACAAGTATTTTGAACCACAAGGAGTGGAATTCATGCTCTCTGGATTTGGACATCTGCAACAACTAAATCTACCCTTGATATACTAGTTTTCTTTTATAGTCAGTGGAGAGATAGAGGCATTTTTAGGGTGTGATTCTTTTGACCTATTTTAGACTCTTCCTTTAGGATGAAATTACTTGTGCCTTAGATTCCATTAACTTTATCTCCAATGACTTCTCCTGTGACTGTTAAAGGACTTTAGGGAGATAAGCTCAGATACAGATGTCTAAGCTATAGACATCTATATTCAAACAAGTGAAAACCACTCAAGAGGACTATGAACTAGTCATTCAGTCCCAATCTAAGACATCAGCAAGAAAGACAAATGAACCAGTAGGATACTTTGGGCAGAGACTACCAGCAGAATCAAAGACAGTACTACCTTACAAGACACTAGGGAGACCTCATCTAGAATAGTGTATACAGCTGAAGCAGTGTTCAAGGACCAATTCAGACTGAAACAGATACATAAGAGGGTTCCTTACCAGGTATACGGGGTGCTACTGGAACAGCAAGAGAAGGGACACAGTATCAGTAACAGAGTTTAAGAGAAAGAAAGTCTAAAAGCAGATATGAATGTTTTCCTTGAAGGGAGGTAAGATTCAAGGAAAGATGACAAGGGAAATGTTCTTTGTTGCAAGAGTAAGAGAGTATAATCAATGGATATAAACAAATGTTCAACATTCTCCCCTATATTTAAACAATTTAAGTAAACTGAAATACAAATATTATCAAAGTAAACAAATATACAACAAAGACTCAGCTTGCGTGTCCCTGGTACAGAGTCAGACCAACTTTCATTTTAATGATGATTGTTTTATAAATGCAATTCCAGTGCTGTACGTACACAGAACAGCCAAACAAATAACAAGTATTTTTGCTCTGAAATGCCCACAACTTTTGGGCAGAATGTCGGATGCAAAGATCATCTTAAGCAAGTTTTAGATAGATTTAAGCGTTCAGGTCCAAAACTGCTATCCAGAAAAACTGCTGATTGTGATGTGTTTAAGTTCTTTAGGCATGTCCTTGTTTGGTTTAGAAAGTCTGTTTTCTGGGCACACCAGAACAGCTTTGGTTTAAACTCTAGTAGCTAGGCACCTGCCTAAGCCTACATCCCTGAAAGTCCAAGCCCCATCTGAAATCACAGAATCACAGAATGGTTGAGGTTGGAAGGGACCTCTGGAGATCATCCAATCCAACCCCCCTGCTCAAGCAGGGTCACCTAGAGCACGTTGTACAGGATCACATCCGGGCGGGTTTTGAATATCTCCAGAGAAGGAGACTCCACCACCTCTCTGGGCAACCTGTTCCAGTGCTCTGTCACCCTCACAGTGAAAAAGTTTTTCCTCATGTTCAGATGGAASYKYCTGTGTTTCAGTTTGTGCCCGTTGCCTCGTGTCCTGTCGCTGGGCACCACTGAAAAGAGTCTGGCTCCATCCTCTCGACACCCTCCCTTCACATACTTGTACACGTTRATAAGATCTCCTCTCAGCCTTCTCTTCTCCARGCTAAACAGGTCCAGCTCTCTCAGCCTTTCCTCATAAGAGAGATGCTCCAGTCCCCTAATCATCTTTGTAGCCCTTCGCTGGACTTGCTCCAGTAGTGCCACATCCCTCTTGTACTGGGGAGCCCAGAACTGGACGCAGTACTCCAGATGGGGCCTCCCCAGGGCTGAGTAGAGGGGGAGAATCACCTCCCTCGACCTGCTGGCAACACTCTTCCTGATGCACCCCAGGATACCATTGGCCTTCTTGGCCACAAGGGCACATTGCTGCCTCATGCTTAACTTGGYGTCCACCAGCACTSCCAGGTCCTTCTCCGCAGAGCTGCTTTCCAGCAGGTCAACCCCCAACCTGTACTGGTGCATGGGGTTATTCCTCCCCAGGTTCAGGACCCTGCACTTSCCTTKGTTGAACTTCAKGAGGTTCCTCTCTGCCCACCTCTCCAGCCTGTCTAAGTCTCTCTGAATGGCAGCACAGCCCTCTGGCATATCAGCCACTCCTCCCAGTTTTGTATCGTCGGCAAACTTGCTGAGGGTGCACTCTGTCCCTTCATCCAGGTCATTGATGAAGAAGTTGAACAAGACTGGACCCAGGACTGACCCCTGGGGGACACCGCTAGCTACAGGCCTCCAACTAGACTGCACCGCTGATCACAACTCTCTGAGCTCTGCCATTCAGCCAGTTCTCAATCCACCTCACTGTCCACTCATCTAACCCACACTTCCTGAGCTTGTCTATGAGGATGCTATGGGAGATAGTGTCAAAAGCCTTGCTGAAGTCAAGGTAGACAACATCCACTGCTCTCCCCTCTTCTACCCAGGCAGTCATCCCATCAGAGAAGGCTACCAGACTGGTTAAGCATGATTTCCCCTTGGTGAAGCCATGCTGACTACTCCTGATCACCTTCTTGTCCTCCACATGCTTGGAGATGGCCTCCAGGATGAGCTGCTCCATCACCTTTCCAGGGATGGAGGTGAGGCTGACTGGCCTGTAGTTCCCTGGGTCCTCCTTCTTGCCCTTTCTGAAGACTGGGGTGACACTGGCTTTCTTCTAGTCTTCAGGCACCTCTCCTGTTCTCCATGACCTTTCAAAAATGATAGAGAGTGGCTTAGCAATAACATCTGCCAGCTCCCTCAGTACTCGTGGGTGCATCCCATCGGGGCCCATGGATTTGTGGGTGTCAAGTTTGCTTAAATGATCTCTAACCCACTCCTCCTCCACCAAGGGAGAGTCTTCCTTTCTCCAGACTTTCTCTCTTGCCTCCAGGGTCTGGGGTTCCTGAGGGCTGGCCTGAGCAGTAAAGACTGAAGCAAAGAAGGCATTCAGTAACTCTGCCTTCTCTGCATCCTTTGTCACCAGGGCACCCACCCCATTCAGCAAAGGGCCCACATTTTCCCTAGTCTTCCTCTTGCTACTGATGTATTTGAAGAAGCCCTTCTTGCTGTCCTTGACATCTCTTGCCAGATGTTAAATGCATGCTCAGAGCACATCCAGCAGACATGGACAGGACTGGGGCACTTAAAGAATTGTCCTAACCCCTTCACTGTAGGATATTTACATGGGAAAGTGGTCTTCTTTTTTTTCTCCTTTTAAAACTGAACAAGGCAAGGGTCACAAGATCCATGGCACCCGAGGCACTTGACCCTTCTACCTATTTCATCTGCTACTCTAATGGGATGGAAAGATGGAGATCCATGGGAATTTCCATTATTCATGAGAATCATCTAAGGTGCCAATTCAGTAGAAAAAGAGTGTAGGTATATGCATTTTGGGGAGGTTGGGGGGAAGATTTTACACTGGGGACAGAGGGGTTAAAGTGTTTTGTTTATTTTTTTTATTAGATCTAATACAACGGCCAATACAGAAAAGCTAGTGCCACTGTAAAACAGATGTTTCTTCAAAATATTAGGACTAGGTCAGAGAAGAAAAAAAGGAAGGATATGGGCAAAAAGTCTTAGCAACAAAGAGAAACCTTTGTCTTCCAAGAGAAAGCAGAACAATGCTAGACCTTATTAGAAGTACTGGGATCTGGATCTACCAAAGTTCCAGACCTCTTTCCTTCAACAGAAAAGACAGTTAACATGTGATACTGTTTTATAAGTGTTCTGGAGTCTGAACTTAATGCAGAAGTTGTTGGTGGGATTTTAACACTTCCATTATGCAAAAGATCAAATTAGATTAACATCACGCTCCCTTTATTCTCTGAAAACATGTTAAAGAAACAGAGCTGTGCCATCTTAGACACCTTAGAAAACCTTGATCTTTGTCTCAGCTGAGCCAGCTCTGCCCACAGGTAGATGAACTGATGTTTTCAGAAGCGTGCTGTCACTTACTCTGGATCCATCATGTTGTTTTGTCTCAACTTTCATCGATCATGAAGAATGGATCTAAAACATACAGCTGGTGAGATGATTTAATATTATTCGCTCAGAGAGCAGTTGGTAACCAAATTATAATATAATATGCTGCTGTACTAGGTTTTTATTTTGCTCTTGCTATTGTAATCATTTATAACCAATTTAGAGTCAAAGAAATATTGAAGCAGATACTAAGTTCTACAAGGTGTTCTCCTAGCCAGTGCAGTTAAAAACAAAATAGCAGTTTTATGCTGGTATTAAAAAAGTTCATGTCTGTGGCCTGCTTTCTAAATCTATCATACTATGCTGCAATACAAAAATATTTACCTGCCTTAAACACTTCTTAATGAGAAAGAATAACTATCAGTTGTTAAAACAAGGTCTAGAAAAGGAGCACTGTAGTTTTTAATACATATCTTCATGCTGTACATTTTTCCACCTTCAGCAGGTTTGTGAAAACTGCTGTAAATTTAATCTTCCTCCTCCTCTCTTTGAAAAAATCCTAAATAATTAAAAAAAAAAAAAGAGGACACCTAATCTTTTCTTACAGCAAAGGCAGAATCAACTCTACACTATACCTAATTTACATATCTGTACCAATGTAAATTGTACGTTTACTATATTTGTGTAACTTCTTAGAACCTGAAATCATGGAGGTTCTTAAAGTCTCTGGTAATTACTCAACGGATGAAAAGTTTACTATCTAAAATAATTTCCACTTACTAAGTTCCTTAATATTAATTCTTGCTGTATTCTCTTCCACTTTYCTAAAAGTTTTATATACCCTCCTAATTCTCAAACCAGAAGCTCACTCCTGGTGAACTTTCTATCACCAGAAAACATACGGAGCTTGACAGAAATACTAAAACCAATTATTTGGATTTGAACCCACACCATTTTTCTTATGAAAAAAGATGATGTTGTCTTCTAATCCATGCCACTGCCTGTGGAAAATATCCATAATGATGAAATAAGTAGCATTTTACAATTATTTGCATAATCTTAATTCTAAATGTAAATAGAATGCACTTGTAAAAACAGCTGTGCTGCTAATGATAAAATCACCTCTAATTTACTGTAAAACACAAAGAACATCTGCCTTTTTAATCATCACCCCATGAATGCACAAAGCCTTTTTTCTTCAAGACTGAGCTACAGAACACTGTCATTCTTTATACTGTTAAAAAAGGCATGACCCAACAGCAAGCACTGCAGCCTGTGCCTGTAACAGTGAAAACAGATAAAATAGGAACATTTAAAGGAGACGATGAGACTAAATGTAGAAAGAGAAAGCCAAATGACTTCTCTGAAAAATCATGCTGTAGGAAATGGAGCTCACGTGAATATTAATGTGTAAATATAATAAATGGAAAAATTAAAACTGATAGTTCCACATGAGAGCAAACCAGATCAATATGCACATATAAGCAACTTTAAATAGGAGCAACAATGAAACTACACTGTCTTCCTAAAAATGAGCCAGTGCACTCTGAAGTGCCTTTATCTACAGTAACTTTCCTGTTTGTTGGCAGTTAAAGAAATTTTATACGGACTTTCAGCAAGATTAAATCTAGAAACAATAGAAAACAGAATCAAATTTTTATTCTATGGAAAAGGTCTTTTATTAAGAAACAAAGACTAGCGTAGCATTTTTTTGTCCACTCTTGTCTATCAGTTACARTGAGGATCGCTTTCTAGCCATTCTCAAAGCAAACATATAGTAAGTCAGCCCTTCTGCTATTTTATTGCTTTAGCATAATATTACATTTGAATCTCTCAATTCCTATGTTTTCTCACAAGAATCACCTCCCCCGAAAAAATTAACATTAAGGCTAAATTTGCATTTTTAAATATAAAATGCTCTTTTACTAAAATATAGTCTTCAATGACTGCTCTTTTTATGATAAAAATGACCAAGCATTACTGAATGTGGATCATGTCATTGGTGGGTGGGACTGTTATTCAAGACAAAGTTATTTAGGTGAACATAAAAATGTTTTCTACATCATTTTCTAGAAGAATAACTCATTCTAAGAGCAATTAATGAAGATGGTAGAAGAAAATATAATTTATCATTAGAAATTAGATCAAACTTTTGTCTTATAAAATAGCTGATGCTATATGAATGATAAGAATCTGTTAAAATTCCATCAGGCTCTTTAGCTATATTATTTTACTCACAGTTGATGGAAAGTCCCATATAGATTAAACGGGAGTAAGTTCTAGCAATGAGGTATCCTAGAAACTAAACACTGCAGTAGAAATGATTCTAAAATGGAATTTCATATGAGGATTATTTAGATCAAAATTTTAGATTAACCTATAGAATAATGCCACACTAAATGATTAGTTCAGTTTTAATATATTCTGACTCACCCTCATTCCCTGTAACAATCTGTAGGAGGACTGTACAAGGCACCCTGGCTTCATATTACAATATACCTTCCACACATTCAGTTACCAGAAAGGGAAAAAAAAATAAAAAAAAAAAATCAATGAGACTTGAAAGTTTTCAACACAAACTGCAGTGTTTTAAAAATGTCCCAAACCTGCCATTTAATAGTAATAATAATTCAAATATTAAATATTTAAAAAAGCAAAATCTCCCTATCACCATTATCAATTTTCATCCTTTCAACTTTGACAAGGACTATTTTTTTTTGCCTATTATCTCCAGCGGAAACATTTTCTTCTGTTTGCTTCAGTCTAACTCCAAGTTAAATACTAACAGAATTAATTAAATCTGTCTTGCCAGATTGCTGATTTTACCAAGAAATAGTTATTTATAGAGAAAAATAAACATCTAATGATAGCTTTTCTGCCATCCCTCAATTTTGGCTAATACAGACAGCTACCCACTTTGACTAATCCTTAGCACCAGGCTGCTGCCTGAAAAAAAGTAAGAAAGAGTTTCTAGGCAAACAGAGGCAGGAGGAGTCACTGCACTCTGCTGGTAGATTCAAAGGCAAAGAAACTGAGCAGCATAGGTACATCAGGAGTTTGCTTCTGAAGTCTCGCAAATACCTTTGGTTTGGCACAGTTCAGTTACTTTTGCTAGTAGGATCGAAGGATCTGGGTCAATGGGCCCTTTGTATGCCTGGGACAAATCTACAAATATTGCCTCAAACCACCCACTGCTTCATTGATTAATTGTTCCAATTTTTAATTAAGATTTTTTTTTTTTTTTTTAAAGAAAAAAACTATGCTGGAATGATGAGTGATTACTTATGGAAAGGAGCCACAAGCTATTAGAAAGAAGCATGTAGTTTGACACTGAAATTTCTTCAGCATGCATATTTCATATATATTTTTGTAAATAGAAAAGCTTGAATATTTGGGTTCAAAAGACAATTGTGCAGTAAAATCAGGTAACTAGACAGCCAACTGCTGGATGTGTATTTTTATGCACAGAAATCTGACTGGGAAACGAAAACACAGAGAATGAAAAATGTAGGCAAAAAAATCTCGCAAATGCAAGACTACAGTTTTACAAGGACACTTCTGTAACAAATACGACTCCACTTCAATTTCTGATTAAATCAAGTTATAAATACTGAAATTAAGTAACTCATTTTCTTACAGAAACCATTATAATCTCTGTGGAATTACTTGAATTTAGACACAATCAATCACATTTTTTCCATTAAAATTGTAGCAGGTACAACAGAATATCACTTATAATATTTATTAAAATGCCTGGTATTATAAAACCATTTTCCAATATGATAAAGCATAAGAAGCACACCTTAAAATATTGGTGTTGTCTTATTCATAAATTGTACATTTTGGGGGGGGCTTAGTAGTTAAAATCTAGACTGAATGTTCTGAATCTCTAGTCTGAAGACAAGTTTTCACTGCTCTCTTCTTTGTTCCCTATTATTAGTGAGTTATCTAAATTTTAATTATTTCTGCAAGCTAAAAAGTACTTTTATATTTGTCTGCAAGTGAGTTCTGTGTATTCCATCCTTGAGGTAAACTAGCACGGATAGAGTTAAACCATCAGCTTTGCATTAGAAGTTTCATTCTTTCTGACTTATCAGTTTGGGATTGGCAGTTTTCAATTCTTGTGATTTTATCATAAACAGCACACTATTTAGTACTATATAAACATTCAAAATTCTAAAACTCCATGATCATCACAAAGTATAGATTTCATAATAATTTCTAAGAGGCTAGGTGATTTGGTTGTAAAAAGCTGTGAAAATGTGAAACTACTAAAGGCAAAATCAAGAGGCAACAACAATCTATCATTTTGTTATTTTAACTATCAGGACTTAGGAATCCTGAAATGTAATCTCATGAATTCTGAACATCTGAAACGTGCCATACTAGCAATTTAAGCCATAGACAATGGCTGCAGTGAGTACCGGGTTCTTATCTTCCAACAAAATGGTATTCACTGCGAGTCTCAGCTGCTTTAGTCTTTCAACCAGGCTGCCCCAGATTCCCCAGATTCCCTTCTACATGCTGCACATAGTTTCTGTATATGTATGATATTCATACAATTTATTTCAGACACTTCTTGCGCACACCAAGCTTTGGAAAGCTCATCACAGGCTAGGATAGCTTGGTACTTACCGTGTCTCAATAGCCTTCAAGAGGTATGAATTAAGTCTCTTCCTGGAACTGCACCAAAGGCTGCCCCCAACTGAACAGGTTAATCAGATTAGGAAGCCAGAGCAGTTGGATGTGAATGAATGCATTGCTCTTCAGCGTCCTTTTGCAACAGCAAGAGGTTTGCCTTAGACATAACAGCCTGACACAGTGAGGCTCAGAAGACCTAGCATATTTGTAAATACACAATAATGCATCAAAGAGGACTTCAACTTACTATTATTGGGCTTTTATAAAATTAAATGGGGCTTTTGTTTTGCTATGTGGCAAAGAAATTAGCCAGGCTGCTCAGCAGTAGGGTTCAAGTTCTACACATTATTAGCTCTTCAGAATTGTATACAGACTGAGAAGACCCACAGTTACAACAGATAGAGTATATGTTAAACACAGTAAATCTGTGGTAAGCTGAGTATATTAGCTTCACTTTTGAAAGATGAAGTGTCCCTTTGTAAAAAGGCAGCAAAGCAATAGATTAAGTGTCCTGCTTAAAAAAAACTACAAGCTTTAAAGATTTTTGGTACAGGTACAGTGTAGTAATAAAATCAGGTGTCATACTCTACACACTAAGACTGAAAATTCTTTTAATTAATATCATCATAAACTGTGGAATACACATTTTTAAAGCAATTCCATCCAAGTCCTCTTGTGGGCATCTTTGTAATTGGGTTTCAACATCTGTATGTTTCTCAGCAAGCATGTACCTTTGCAATGCACTTTTTTTAGAAAGATGTGTCTTTTTCCACTTTCAAGATTGTGCTTGGGTGCTGTGATATGTCATGTCAAATTTTGTCAGTTATATTCCATTGTCTTGCATTGTATAGTGTAAACTGAACCTATATTTCCTTTTGGATTACAAAAGGAAGAGATTACAATGTTTGCAACACTATTGCCTGCAATGAGATAGCATTTGCAATGCCTAGGCCAGGGACATATAACCTCTTTTCAATTATACAACTGTAATACAAACTCCTATTAGTTTTCAGGTTGGTTCTGTACAGAATTTGCAGCGATAACTTTGGAATTCTGATTAAATTTTATGATTAAATAACACTCATCCTGTCTAGTAGTAAAGGTTCCCTTCTAGGATCCATGGGAATTAGTGGCAAAAGCTCATGTGTAAACAATGACAATTTGGATGAGTCTTTCAAAACCAAAGGGGAGAAAGGTTATTTATAAGATTATAGAAGGGACAAATAGGAGAACAGTGGATCAATCTGCTCAATAACTCAGATGTCTATATACTTTTCCAAGAGGCATAGGATAACTCACATGAATATTAATATAGAAAGGAACAGCTTGTTCAAGATGGACAGGTAAGGAATGCAATGGAGAAAGAATAAATGCAAAACCCTGTACTTTATAGGAATGATCAAGTGCACAGATATGAGATTGGACTGTCTAAATAGGCAGCCCAGGAAAAGCACCACAGAAAAGGATCTGGAGGTTAGCATATATCTCATGATAAATATATTTCAACAGTGTCATGATGGTGAGAAAAAGAAGAGTAACATAAAAGGATGTATTGAAAGGAGTACTGTCGATGAGACATACGAAGCCATTATGTCTGTTTGGACAGCACAGCACTCAGGTAAGGTGCAGGACTTAGCCTGGCATTTCAAAAAAGATAGGTACCAGCTGGGAAGTTTACAGAGCACAATGACCAACATGATCTGTGAGTAGAAAGCTCAGACGAAGATGGATTATTTAGTCTATGAAGGAAAAAAGCAAGGAGGAATATGGCAGCAGTCTTCAAATACAGAAGGACAGCTATAATAAAAGAGAACTTCCTCATATCTGTTATCAGTAGACTAAGGAGTAATGGATTAGATGACATCAAGGCTGATTTAGGTTAGACAAAAACAGAAAACTAAGACTATTTAATCTCTGAAATAGATTGCCTGGGGAAGATGTGAAATCACTCTCCATCAGGAATTGCACAGGTAGATCTGATCCTGCCTTCAGGCAGGAGGGATGGACTGGATGACTATTCAAGGACCTCTCTCGCCCTATTTTCTATGATTTCTGTGATTCTGCTCTGCCTCTAGCTCCCTCAAGAATGTGAATGAAATACAACATATCTCTGTCCTTACGTGTAATGGCAGGCAGAAATAACAAACAGTATGTGTATAAGGTAGAAAGTTAAATGAAGAAATACAGTAACTGATACAAACAATCTCTCCAAACATTGCAATACACATCCACTTTTTCCCCTATCAACACCTCTAGCATGTGTAAATTATCTGATAATTTATTTCTGTTAATCTCTTGTATGACTATTAGTGCAGTCTTGGGTATTCCTTGTGCAGACAATATATAAAGGAAGGCAAAAATCAGATTAGACCTTTTATTGAATTTAAAACTATATGTATTTTTCAGTTAACATCCATTTCATTTATTTTTCCCATCCACAACAAAATAAGCCTCAATAACATAAGTTATCCCATATGTTCTCCTTCATGCCTTTCAATTTCTAGTATAGCTGGAAGCAGCAATTAGACAACCTATTATGGAAAAATTAAAGGGAATACCTGTGATAAAGTTACAGATTTTAATGCTATAACTGTTACAACCACTTCATCTTACACAACACACATGTAATTTTCCCACTGTAAGTAATATCAGAGTTAACAGATCCCTTAGCACTGTGTCACGCTGATTTACTAATCTTTCAAACAGAAAAACCATATAGTGGTTTCAGTTAGATTTTTTGACTTTACTTATCCATTTCAGTGTGATTATTTCCAAACTAAGATTCTGCAACATTAGGAAAGGTAAGTAGACTTGGGCACTCCAAAGAATCAGGAAGAAAGACATGTAAGAATTGTATTAAATCATTCACAGACAAATCATCCCTTCATTTTTTCCTAAATGAGAGCTACATGTGCTCTCATTACATATACATGCATATAAAGGCATGATACAGCCTCCAGTTTATTCCATCAAACATCAAATGAGGAATTCCCATGTTTTGTCTTAAAGATTTTAAATACAAAATTAACCACAGAAAAATAGTAGCCTTGGTTGAGTCCTCCAAATTTGGCCTCAGAAAAAAAAGCAACCTACAACTTTACTTTTTTTAATTTACATTTAGGTCATTGACTTTAGAGGATTTTTGTTCCAGGAATTTACAGAATGGCTCTTCCATTCCTTGCTCAGACATTTTGTCCATCTCATTATAAATCAATAGGCTTCATACTCAAATTACACGATAAAAAAAAGTTATGTCTACAACATTTGCCATTCATCTTTTTGTCTTAATACATTTTAGAGTTATATAAGTATACTCATTCTTAATAAAATTTCTGACTGTATTACTTAAAAGCAAAATTATTTAGTATTAGAATTAAATTATTCTTGTTAATGCCTTGCAAACATTAGTTGGTCCTCATAAAAGTCACATAAGGTAAGAAGATATTATTACCCCAGAGGTTTTAACCAGAGGGAAAAATGAGGTAAAGAAGTTAAAGCACTTACTCAATGCCACATCTTGTGCCAGTCAAGCCTGAAATCAGACCATGATACTGTACCTCAGGCATATTGTTTAATCTTAAAAGTCTTTGTAGGATTTAGGCATTTGTCTCAAAAGAAAATATCTTACCATTTCTTTGGACAATTATGTTATACCAGACAGTGCTAGATCCATGCTCCCTGTAAGCATATGTATGACTATGTCATGTGTTTGCCTTTAAAAGATTTCAAAATATGGAGGAAGAAAAAGCCAACAAATGTCAGTAGCGACATAATATATCACCACATCCTAAATAATTGCCTAACAAGCTGCCAGGCACATACATGGCTGATTTTGTAGGGCTTTCTCTGTCTCTTGTCTTTCTCTTCCAATTCCCTCACTTCCTTTACATCTATCACAGTTAAAACAAATGCAAGACATACCTTAATTGTACTGGTGTGTGCTCCGGGATATTCTTTCTCCTCCAGTGTTGACCAACGTTGTATAAATTTTGACACCAGAGGATCATCATAGTCAACTATCTGAAATCCTGAGACATTAGCTCCTCCAAACTGAATTTTTGATAAATCTCCATCAGTAAATCCCTGGGCACAGAAAACAATGTCTGTTATTTCACCAGTTCTGGCAGATCTCTAAATAGTACATACAAATAAAAAGTTACCTAGGACTTTTACTGCAGAAGTGTAAGCCAATGTTTTCCTCAAACAGGATCCAAGTTTAAATCCTGGACTGAGTCCTCAGCTCTGCAAGCCAGCAAGGTCTCTTGTTGCTCACTAGACATACCCCTTTAGAGATTAAGGGCTGAAAGGAGCTATCCTTGCCATGCTTGCTTTCCTAAACAATCCTGTTAATTTCAATGGGACTGCTTAGATGAGAAGGTGAATATTGCCACGAATAACAGTTATGCAAGCAAGTTTTAGCCAGGAATAGTTATAGCCGCAATTGTTTCCTCTTTTAATCAGGAACCCTGGAGCATGTGAAAGGACTTACAATTTCCCCTCCCAAATAAAGAACTACTTCTTGTTCTTATGAACAGTCTCATTCCATAAATTTGGGGAGAGGCAAACATCTGGCTCTTAAATCTTAGCTCTTTTTCTTCACCCTAATACTCATTATAAAATGAAAACAGGTTAGACTGAAAGAGTTTATTTATCCAAATTAAATGAGAGACAACTAATTGTGTCAATTACTGTTGACAAACAAGTATCAAATAAACTCATGACTTCAGCGGTCTGATGTTACTGAACATTTTCTCGGCCATTCCATTCAAATCAGCATCATTCTGAACCTTCACTAAATATCATTCTGAGATATTTCCATATATCTACAATGGTATCTGTAACTAAACTAAAGAGTTGCAGGTTGGTAAACCTCTATCAAGAATCAAAGCCTCCAATCATTCTTTCTCTGAAACAGAAACACCCATCAATTCAAAAAAAGAAAAAAAAAAGAAAAAAAAAAGAGTTTTGCCAGACTGAGAACAGAGATCCTAATGAAGGCAACGAGATCAGGACTGGATTTTTACGCCAAGACTGAATGATTTGGCCATATTGCTTGGATAGATTAATTTTTATGTGAGTTTGCCTTTGTAGCTGTTGACCAGAAGAATATATGTTTTCTTTTTCATGTCTGTATTTAACTTTCCCCAAATAACCATACTAAGGAATTTAAATTAAATCCTGATTTCAAACACTTCAGCTTGAAATACAACCAAAATGAACACTTAGCAAACAAAAGAAGCAGCAGCAACCCCAGACCACATTAACAAAAGTTGCTACAATTGCTACGCTAGGTGCACTTTAGCTACTGCATATTAATTATACTAATCAGTGACGTGTTGTTGCATGCTAATATAGATGCTTTTATAGGGATCATGAATCTTTTCTTAATCTTACTGTGAGCTTAAAGTTTGAGCATAAGCACTCGTATACTTTGCCTCCTTCTCTTTCTGTCAGCATGTTTTATTCAGATCAATTCTGTGACTGACTGATCAGACTGGAAGGGAACAATATTATGGTCAAGAAAAGAAGAAAAGGTGAATTCAGTAAAGAAAACAAGATATGATCAAGTACTAGATAAATTTTCTTTCTCAGAAAGAAAAATGTATTTTTTAAATCATTACCATATATATTTTATATAATATTATATAAATATCTGCAATATTTAAACTTAAACTATACAAACCTGTAGTAAGCAAATATGATATTAAAAAGCTTTGGAATACATGATTCAATAACTTAAGATTTTATGGGCTTACTGTTGCAAACTTAAAGCAGATGGCTAAAATAGCAATCAGTCAACATAATGAAACAGACTAGGCAATTTTTCTAAAACATTTTATTTCTGTTAGACTCAAAATACTATCTATACAATGTATGCAATACAAAACAGAAATGCCTAAATGTTACAGTTTTTCAAGTTCTGTAAGACTTTTTTTGCTTGTTTTGTGAATATGCAGTAACTTAACTTACTTATCACAAAGAAAAATAAAAAATAGTTAATAAATATATACCCTTATTATTCTGCTTTAAAAGAGGCCTTTAGAACATCAATCTTTGTTAAGGCTTCTTTACACTTGCCTGGCAACATATGTGATTTGTAAGAGTCACAGAATACTTCCTGCCTAGAAGGAGGAAGTGTTTAATCAAAGGTTGGGAGTAAGTAGGGGTTACATCTTAAGTGTGACAGACACTATTGCTGTCCTGTTTTCCCAGAGCCCTCAAAGGATCATGGAAAGTAGACTGTAAATTAGGGCACTCTGAGTCCTGCTGAAATTTTTAATCAGTCAGACCCTATCTATCACAGGCCAAGAATAAAGAGGTGAAAAAAATGATTTAAAGACACTTCCACCATGCAACCCCAAACTCTTTTCTAGAACAGCATAACTGAAAATCAAGCCTGTAGAATTTGCTTTCTTATCTTTTACAAAAMCATTGGACTAGATTCCCTCACTGCAGTAAATAAGTGTTGCTGACCTCAGTAAAATGGCTGTTCATCTCCAGATGCAAGTTCAAAAAAAATGACCTTGAAAGAGTTTAGTGAGTTTCCTTAACTTTCCCACTTAGGAACACTATTAGCTATACTTTCTGATTACCCATGTTCAAGAAAAGATTAATTCAAACTGACTGCCTAGCCGGTCTGAGGAATGAGGATGTGTAAAGCTGAGACTCGCTGGTCTAGCAGAATGAAGGCTGCGAACTCTAATTTGTAAGTACATCAGAGGTTAGAGGAAATACCAGTAACCTGAATGAACAGACCAGTCTATAAGCTGGAACATTATTTTTTTGATTTCCCTACCTATCCTGGCTTTTCTAAAGTATGTTGAAAAGGGCTGAACATCTGCTGGAGGTGCTGAGCAATCTTCACTCCCACTGACAGCAATGTCACAGGAGGCATTTAAGCCCTGAAAAGACTCAGCCAAGTAAGAACCACAATCTCAACACATGCATTCATTTAGTAAAGATAAAGGCATTTAGCTTTCATTTTCTAAAATGCATTTTAAACAAAATATCAGTTGATGTGCTTCCACAAACATTAAAATGAGTAATATGAGTATTTTAAATATTAAATTTGCTTACCAGATTTGCAATGATGTAATGGTAACCTTTCACATGTTTACCAATTGTGATAACCTGTAAAAAATAAGAAATATCCCCTTAACCGAGAATGCTGAGCAGATATATGGACTGAGACTAAAAACTACTAAATGCACTATGATGTAAAAGTTAATCATGAGCTTTTACTGCAATGCAATACTGAGTTTGTTCAATGTTTTACTTTTTATTTTACCCAATGCAGCACTGACCATACTCTCTGCTTGTGGAAATTCAGTCATGTTAGACTCAAGTCTGAGTCACAAGATCTGTCAACAGAATAGCTATATGCTAATTACTGTGCTGTGTATTAAGGCAAAATCTGGACTGGAGGGAGCGTGTAACCTGCAGTGGTAGCACCAGAAACACTGTGCCTCAGAGATTTCTGCTTAGATTCTGCTCCCTTTTAACATTCCTTGAACTAGAAAAACAGTTTAAAAGCCCACTGATATTAATGGTAATATCTACGTATGAAAGAATTTTTTTAAAGTTCAAATTATTGTTTATTGCACTAAGGCTTCCTTATAACCTCCCCCACAGTCAACTGGTGGTTCCCGAGTTATCTCCACCGGCAGGCATATACCATGGTCTCTTCTTGGAAATAATCCTAATTAAAAGCTTGGCTCCATGGGGAAGTTTGCATATTGAAGCAAAACACATCTCCAGAGAAAGAAGATGGGAGAAAAGCAGACTCTGGAGGTTCCCCCTATCTTTTCAGCAGTGAGAACAACTTAAATCAAGAGGGAAGGATACATTTATTCCCTCATTTAACTCATGACATAACTAAAATACTGATATCTTGTAATTTATATCAGGCTAGTAGTTATTGAACTAAGTTCCACATATTAGCTTTAATGAAGTCACAGGGATATAACTGAAGGCAATCTTTAACACTAAATATTATATTAATAGATTTTGAGGCCAAAAGAGATCATATTGAATAAGAATTTATTGAGTTACTCTTGTTTTGAGCTTAATATATACATGATACATGAACTTAATGACTCTAAAACAGTTACTTGGTTCAGATTACTGAAAACTCATTAAATCATTTTATTATGGAGGTTTAAGAACTCTGCTCAGATGTATTTCTTATGCAGCTGCTGCTTCCTAAGAAATGTCAGTAAACCAAACAGATTAGGTATTCTACGTTAAATGCTTCTTAGTCATTAATATTTGAGAAAACTACCAGTAGCCACAGACCTTTGGATCAATAGTTACTAACCCAGCTGTAACTGCCACTGGGTATTATTTCATCAATCTAGCTTTCTAGAACATTGCCCTGCACCACTTATCCACATGAACACCAAGGATGCTGCCAGTTAAAACCCTAAGAAGATTCAGTGGTGGCTCCAAAAGGAGCTGAAGGATGGAGGAGCTGTGGACGCAGAGGATATTCGCTGGTCTTCCTAGTTAAGACTAATGACTCAAGCAGGGATAGACAAGAAATGGCAGTAATTGCACAGTTGCCTAAATGGTATTATCAGGAATGAGATTCTGCAAAGGAAGCTAGCTGGCAAGAGATAAAGTCCATAAAATGAAGAGCATCCAAAGACGCTGACTTTCCAAGCCAGAGAAGAGAAATATATACTAGTCTGACAAGAGCTGGTAAACTGAAAATATTTTAAAATTTAGCTTATTTAAATGATCGAAATCTGGAAGAGAAACTCCAACATACTCATAGCAGAGACAAGGCCAAGAATGATGATGCAACTCTGCAAACACACCGTGTGTCTGCACAAAGATCGAAGGACTACAGAGCATAACTGGGAGAACCTGAAGTCGCCACCAAGGCTTAGAAAGTTACTGGGATAAATCACAGCATTGCAACAAAAGGCTTGTTCAAGAATGAAAATCAAGGAAGAAAATAAAGAAGTTACTGCTTTATACATCAAGAATACTTAAGTATTGAAGAAAAAATCTGTTCAGCAGAAAGCCTGTTGCATGTCTCTCTGTAAAAAATAAATAGAAAAAGAAATGGGACAGTGACACAAAGGACCTACTTCAGACACCCTCATGAAAAAAAGAAAATTGATGAGGCTTTTTTCTTTTTGTCAGGAATTAAAATAATTATTTAAAAAATAAATCTGGTAGTAAAGAGCGACTTGAATTATGCATTCTGCTGTTAGAAAAGAAAATCAGAAGAACAGACTCAAGGAATACTCACAAGCCAAGAAATCCCTTGTTCAAAATAATGTTTCATTTCAGGAGATGGAGAAAAATTAATAGGGAAACAGCTAATTTAGATTTTTGTTTGGAATTAAATGACCAGTGTGACAGATCCAGCTATCAAGATTCCTCTGGTGACTTGGAAGTCAAAACAGCAGGAAAAAAAGTTTATCCATCTGTTTTAGGAGTTGCACAGGTCTGTGGGGTAAGCTGAGAAAATTTAAGACTCAAAACAAGGCAGACACTATTGATGGGCAATAAGGGCAGCAAAAATATTCTAGAGATACAATCAAAATAGAGAAAGCCAAAGGAAATAAAAGGTCTATTACTAAACAAATAAGGATAGTAAAAATGGGGGGTAGCTAAAGTTTAAACAGAGTTCCTGTCTTTAAGAAGTGGTAAAAGCAGTCAGCCAAACTTTCATATCAGAGAAGAGATTATAATGAATATTATGTATTTAATTTAAAAGCATCTAGAGGATAAGATGATGATACACAGTCATACACAGGCTTGTCAAAATCAAAATATGCCAAAGCAATTTGTTTTGTTTCTCTGACATGAGTACTAGCTTAATAGATAACGAGAGAACAGTGGAACATGAGAGAACATATCTTGACTTTAATAAGACTTTTGTCCTGTATAACATCATTACACCCTCTTAAAGGAATCTCAACAAGACAAAAATCACTGTAAGCTAAATGAACAACTGTTTGAAAAGCCACACAGAACCAGCTGAATAGGACCTGTAAGTAGTATTTCCTTCTCTATTCAGTACATTTATTAGTGGCATAAACAGCAGAATTCAGAGAATATAATTTTAAAAATCGCAGATAGTAAGAGAGAGAGATGGTGAATGCCCTGGAGAACAGGATCAAATTCAAATTGATCTTGAAAATTAGAGAAATTGTTTATGGATATGAGTTCAAAATAAAATAGAGATAAATACAAAGCACTCCATTTAGAATACTGCTCAGTGCCTGAGCTTCTCCAAACCACAATGACCTTCATATCAAAGACCAAAATAACAAGCCCTTCAAAAAAGCTTCAAACCAATACCTAACATATCTACACTCAGCTCACATATCCCTACAGATGCTGCATTGTCTCATGTGGTCAAGCTCCAGCTAGCATGGAGCTATCTTCATAACTTTCTACTGTGCTCTGTAGGCATGAGAAGAGGAATTAAGATACAGAGACAGTATGGAAAATACCCGCCTAGACAGTAGTACTAAAGAAAAGGATTTAGAGGATTATAACAGGCAACACAAGAATTTGAATCAGAACAGTTTTATGCTGTTGTAAAAAAAAAAAATCATTTTGGAAAATAACTTTATAATAATAAAGTGATTATAAAGGAGGGTTGGAGAAAAGACATTTTCCTGCTCCACTTGAAGCTCAGGAGGCCTCAGCTATGGCAAACAGTATCCAAGGTTGGGTAACACGTTTTACGAAGAAGGCAAACTGAAAGGAGATCTGAAGATACTTAAGACTGACAAGCAGCTTAGAAACATGAAAGGTAGAAGAGGAGCTGTCAGCCCAGCCTTACAATACGAAAAAGGTTCTTGGAAAATGTGTAAGGAGTAGAAAACACTTTGTAACTGTAAGGAGAGCTAAGCCTAGCTGTAACTATTTATAATGCACTATCTATAATAGCATATAAACTATATGTAAGATATTATATTATCTTGACAGGTTGTGAAATAGCCTTAACTAGAGATATTTTTTTATAATCAGGATAGAAAATAATATGGGATGATCCAGATACAATTATCTTGCCTTTGTGCAGAGAGATGGACTACAGGATTTTTAAACTCTCTTTCTGCCCAATACATATGTGGTCCTCAATACATATCTGTCACTTCCAAATGATGCATAATGATGACAAAAATAGGATCAATGGAAATAAAGTCATTATGATTACTTTTAGAATACAGCCAACTGCTGTCACTGAAAAACTGAGAATAGCAAACCTGATCAACAATGTCGTTGACTTTATCTCGCTCGCAGTCCAAAATCACTCGCCTTTCCTTTTTTACCTCTAGATCTTGAAATAGTGAACGGTAAGTTTCATCTTTTCTGTCATTGTTAATATTTCCTACATTGATAGCAGTCACTTGCCATTTCTTTTCAGCCGCAGAATCCAGCACAGCTTGCAACGTTGATAAGCCTAGTGAGGTGTAGAGGAAAAAATAAGGTATGACTGATAAAGCTTGAGGAATAAAAAGTTTCTAGCACGTGACTTGAGATTGCTTATTTAGGATTTCACCATGATTTGTTTGATCTGTCACACACTGTCAGGACTCCTCAGAAATGAAGATGTATGTGGGCCCAATCCTGTTCTTATTGCATGAAACTGCTATTTAAATCACTGCAAGGAATCAGGATAGAGCCTTATTAGGACAACGTTTTGGTTTTGCTTCAGCTTTCTTCAGAAGGGGATTTTATAAGCTTCACTAACCCATTGCTGGAATACTATACACTGGAAAGAGATCTTTTAGGTGGAAAAAAAGATCCACTTACAGCAACAGGACCAGCTGTTTCTTACTAAACCCTACCGAACTGTTTCTGTTCCCAGTGCTTGAACAGCAATGTATTTAAACTCTGATCCTGATCCCACTGAGGTCTCTGGCAAAATTCCCATTTTCTGCAGTGGTGCTAACCAAGCTATTATTTCTTTTGCCTACAATCAAATCCCTGATTATGAAAGAAGATGTGCTGAAATATGTTTTTCCGTATAGATAAGTAGGCTCAATGCTAACGCCTACAAATAGTCTATAGAAGTTTGCTTTCACTTCATCCTTTTGGCACATTCCTGCCAGGAAGCTGTAATGTCTGCACAGCTGCAACTGCCTACAATATACTGCAAAATAAGTGAAGATTTTACTTGACTGGTTTTCCCTTTCAAGGATTAAATAACAGACTATAGAAACATGAAAATTACTGCTGGAAATGAATTCCTGCCATACAACAAATACCATTTCAACAATTTTCAGCATTACAGGAATGAGACTCATTATGTTTAAATTCCTTCCAGAGAATTCTAGAGAGAGCAATTTTGAAGATAGCAGATAATAGTATACAAAATATTAGATCATTTCTCACGAGCCAATTGATATTTTTGCATAGTTCATCTCCCTTGAAACCACAGAACAAAAGGAGTCATTTCTTTGAGTCAGATTTCTGACTTGGTATGTACAGGAAGCTTCATGTAAAACTCTCATGAGAAATAACAGGGGTTATGCCCATAAATGTAGGATGAAAACACCAAGAATTTATTTGGCTCATAACTTGTAGATGCCCCATTAAATTAAGATTTGTCAGTGTTTAGCATTTAGCAATTCAGCTTTATCAGTGAAAATGGTAATTACATATAATGATATACAAGATTGGTCACCAGCAAAGGAAGAAAATGGCAGGTTTTCAGAAGCATAAATTCAATGATTATCTCAAAAAGTTGTGGATTTCTATATTGCTTATAAAAAAGAATGATAGGAAATTTTGTATTTCATGAAATGAGTATTTACTTTAAAATACTAGATAACTACAGTCCAAGGGAAGATATAAACTATTYATAACATGTTAAAGAGAGATGGGAAGGGTTCCTGTATATATGAATGCATATGTGTGTGCACCAGGCTAGTCTGGAGGCTTAGTTTGATAAGGGCTGTGTTTTGAAATCTCTTTCTCATTTAAAAAAGCTAAATGTTACAATCCTTCATTATACATTAATGTTTGCTTAGCTTCATTTGGGATTCTGCAATGAAATATCAGATTTCCTACTATTAGTTCAATAGTCAGGACCTAGAAAAGATCCAATATATTTTGCAGTACATACTATTGCCTCTTTAGTTTGCATTTTGTTCTTTGGTTTAACAATGCTGCCTCTGCCCCCTTCCAAAAAAACAAATAAACAAACTAAAATGGATCAGACCAAAATATTAAACATAAATCTCAATCATTGCTCCAGGTATCATTTAGTAGATTTCAGGTCCTCCCATCTGTCTTTATGTATTTCCTGTGAGCTGAATGGAATCTCAATTAGACGTGAGTTAATAGAGGCTATTGATGTTAATACTATCCATTGCAAAGGCTTTCTGTATTTTTCCCCTCTAATCTCCCAGTTTTCATGGGGACTCCCTTTTTTGGAGTGCCCTCTGCAGAGATGTCAAATGGCTGCCTGGATCTCTCACTTTTTATTGGTGGGAGATTTGTCATCCTCATATAACTGAGTTTATTTTGACAGCATCACAGTGCAAAAGACTGGAAAAAAGCATCCAGAGCAACACCTTTGTGGATTTGGAATTACTGGAGCAGCAGTAAAGGAAGCTGTACTCTCCAATGGAGAGAACTCTAGCAACTCCAATTGCTTTTTCAGAGCAGAATACTTCTGCTTGGGAGCTTCATGTGCCTGAATTGCTTGTGGTTATGACAAGACAAACTGTTAATTCAGCAAGCTTTGAAAAGGAGGACTGAATAGAGGCAAGTGAATTAGCAATTCTGTTGCAGAGAGAATCCCCCAACAGTGTCATTACTTTTTCCAAAACCCACTATTTAGTACTGGCAACATACAGAAGGCAAGAAGGGTAAAGGAAGCTAATTCACGTTATTTGAGAGCAACTGCCATATTAAGCCAATAATAGCTTCGACGTGCATACACTGAATGGTCTGACTTCTTATAGACAGAAATGAGATATGAAATTGCCCTACACTTCACCCAGTCAGCCCTAACCACAGAGGAGCCTTAAAACTGGCAATATATGATTTGTTTGGAGTAAGTCATGAAACTGTAATTCCTATTAGCTTTCTCAGTTTTCATGAAAAGTAAGTCCCTTTCTTTCCTCACTCCTGAAAAAGGAACCTTTTTAATTTATATAACATTCCTTAAAGATATGTTACTGTCACTACATAAATACTTATGCGAAAATGTTTAGAGGAAATGTGGACCCTGTGTATTCAGGGTCCGACGTCCTCAGTGTGGCTGACTATACGCTGCTTGACAATGCTGGTTAACCTTGTACAGTCAGTGTGAGCACCGAAGAGCAAAGATTTACTCAGCATAACGGTAAAAGTTTCATGCCTTGGAGCTTGTTATCACTGGGGTGCCTTGCCACAATAAAAACAAAACAAACAAGAAAAAAAAGGCATAACGAAAGGGCACCTACCAATAACAATTTCATGCCGTTACTCCTGGCCAGATTCAGTAAGTGCAGTTCATGAGAAGAACTAAGTTTTTTCTCAGTATTTCCTAAATATAAATCATGTGCTGTTCACACACTGCAGTTCACACTGCTAGTTGCTTAGCCAATACTCCATCAATCAGCTAGCTTCACATCTGTCCTTTCTAAAAAGGCAGGCAATGTTTCTGATTCTAGTGTGAATTTGAAAAAGATCTGGCAGAGAACTGAGCTTAGGGTTCATCGTTCCACATGACAACAGAGCTACTGCTGGGGGCTGCACGCCAGCATTACTGTTTCTAACTTTAGGGCTTAGACTATTGATGGAGAACTGCTTCGTGGAGGTACCTTCAGCTTTTGAAGAGCATAATGTATTCAATTCAAGAAACTATGGTGTGATGATATAAAATTAACCTTCCTTTAAATCTAGCGGTATCTCACCATTTAATGTGCATTTAGTATTCAATTCTGACCAATGAACATGTGGATGAGCCACAAAATAGTCTTTTTAAAGGAAACAGGAGAAGATGAAAAAAGTTAGCCAACAACTAATAGGTGAGAAGAACCTGAAAACAGAATGAAAATTATGGAATTCCAACAAGGGCAGTCAAAATAAAACACTGTTTCTTTCCAGAAAACTACTTAAAATACCACAATTTGCAAGTGATTTTTCCCATTTATAAATTGTTATATTATTATTACCATAGCCATAGGTATAGGACTTGTGAAGGCTGTACCCTGGAATGAGTAGCTTACAGAAGGCACACTTTGGTTTATTAACAAAAATCCAAGCTCAACAGAGGGAAGCGTAGATAGGGGAACCTGAGTATCTATCAAAGACTGCCTCCAAAGGAGCAGGGACTGCATCCAAGATTCTTGTTTGCTTGGTCCCCAACTATGGATTTTGCATTTCTGTGAAGTGAATCTGCGCCAGTAGACGACCCTTGATGTTCCCTAACTCTCCTAAAATATAATTGGAACTCTGAGCAGGTGGTATCTGTAGGCTTCCGATAATTGGGCAATTAGTTTAAGAACCCAAAATCTTTAACAAAGAATTCAGGCAGTCACTTGTAGAGGTGGCAAAAAACCTAGCTGTTTGATAAAAAGAATAGGCTTACTGATGTTTGTGTTTGATCCTGTAATTTTAAATAGTTGGTATGCAAGTCAAAAGCTTAATCTGGTTGATAAGCAACATGTTACATTAAAAAAAAAGAAAGAAAAATTGCTAAGACAAGTTCTTTTTCTCCTTAAATAATTCTTTTTAAAAACAGACTTTACATGGGAACTGTTTTCCAAAATGTGAGTAATCTTTCATCATTACTTTTCAGCACATGCCTGTAATTCTAGTGATGTATACTCCAATAATTTCACTCTCATTTAAAAAATTTTGTATCCTTTCCTAAAAAAACATTTCTAATTTTTAAGTTTATGCTTGTTGTAGGTAAGTATGCCTCTCTTTGCTCCCTTTTCTAATACTGATTCAGCATTTCAGTGACATAAATGTAGCAAACAGCATACAGATAAAAAATACCATATCTCACCTCTGTCACTGTCATACAAATATGCAAACTTGGTCCACTGATAGTATTCAATCAGGCTAAGAAGAGCTCCCTTGAGGTCGGGTCTCATCTGAATGACAAATGGATGTGTTCCATCTGTTGGGAAGCTGGGAGTTATGAAGGAGACATGAAGAGTCCCACAGAACGATGTTATGGTATTTACAGACTTCTTGTCATAGAATCCAAAAATCGCAAAGACCCCTCTTGAAAACTGCGAGCAGACTAGGAGGGAGAAAGAAAAACAGTTAGGGAGAATTTTTTTCCAAGGGTTTATTGAATATCTATCATGTATGTATTTTTGAGAAATCAATAAATTATCTAATCACATACCTAACAGAAGAAAAAAGTAATAAAGATTATTATATATTATTATTATTAAAAAATTCAGAGATGTGATTTATATTCATAGACAATTAATTGAAAATAAAACTCATCAAATTCTTAAATTCAATTTATACTTTAAAGGATAGTGGTATAAACATCAAAGACAGCTGCAATTTATAAAATGAGTCATTATGACCACACATAATACTATTTTGGAAACTGATAACTTTTTGTCATGAGAGAAATAATTTGGGTATGAGGACAAGACTCACTGAGCTCTTTGCAAAATACCTTAAGCAAATAATTTGCCATTTGAGGAAATATAAAATCAAAACTAGCAGCAAATCTATCAACAACAAAAAAAAGTAAGTTGATTCACTTTAAATCTTTGAGTTCTTAGGCATTATTTTAATACCTGCTCTGTAGGACTCAGCAAAAACTGGTCCTTCTGGATGACATTTGCAGTCATGCAGCTGAAAGAATAACCTCATAGGGTAAACTCATAGGTAAATAACATGCTGATTGTTCATTTTTTCTCTCACTGGAGACAATTCAAGCCAATCGATCAACAAACACTGCTGATCGCTGCAGCCTCTATGAAACAGCAGGTTCCTCTGGGTTATTTTGTTCATTGATGCTGCAGGTTATACATACGTCTAACTTCTAAAACAATGGCAGAGTAAGGAAGCATTCACCTCATCTCTGATTAATTCCCATTTATCCCCTATGCGTTCTTCAGTTTGTACATAGTCACCTTGAACAACAGACAGGTCCTTCTAGAGAAAACGCCTGGTCGGCCTGATTACAACCCCTGCTACACCTGACCTGCTTAGATACAACTCAGAATATAACTGAGGATAATTTTGCCTAGCTATTTAGTGCACTAATCTCTGAGTATATTTTACATAAAAGGGCAGAAACAAGCTGACTTATTGAAATTTCTCAGATTTGGATTATTATTAAAACAATATTTGCTCTTCTAAATTTACCTCATCTTTAATTTTAAAAATTAACATCTCTTTATACCTGTTATTATTTGTTGTCATCCTCTTTTCATGGCTTTGCTTGTCTATCTTTGCTACCTCAGTCATCTCTCACACCCAATTATTTCTATATTTGAATTAAAAGCATCTAAACAGTATAGGCAAAATTCTGAATCCTCCTATTTCAACAGCTATCACCTCTCAACTTTAATTAGGTCAGAATTTCACCTCTGGTAGAGACTGAAAAGGTGAGAGAATACAAATAATTAAAGAAAAATTGATGAATAAAACCCATCTACAAAACCATGCTGCAGATTTCTCAGGGCTAGAATATAAGATAGTCAGACCTCTTCTGTTCCAAAGGTACTTCCTTACATAAACTTCCAGTATTTATCCCCAGGGTATTAAGGGTATAATACTGCTCATATTGAGCAAAGGTTTCTGAAAAAGGCTGTGAATTCGCTGAATAGGTTCTCTGTTTCAAGATCCTGAAACTCCTCATTCTATCCCAAATCACTGTACTCCAGCTGAGACAAAAACATCTCACTACCTCCCCACATACTCATGAACAATTGTTTCTGCTAATTTCTGTTAATTTGTTTCTGCAGCAACAGCTAAATATTTTCTGAACTTATTACAATAAAGGCATTAATCTCTGGTAATTCACCTTCAAAAAGGCACATTAAAATTAAGTACCAATTTAAATTTGGATCCCTGGGCAAGAATTCCACAGAAGACTGTTGCTGGCATGTAATTGTGATCTTCTGTATGAAACCATTTTAATGCCACATGTAAGTAAGTGACAGAAACAATGTCACTGTCATCTCATTGAAAAATAAGAAGTGTTATGCCAGTATTGCTGACTCCTAGGATGCCATCACTATCTCTTGTCACAGATACTGCTTTTCTTCAAGCACTAGCCAACAGTTTTAGGCACAGATGAAATAAGCAGCTGCCTACAACAGCAAACAACCAAGGCCAGCTGTCCATGCCAGAAACTTTGAAAACCACCTCTTCCATCTCTGTTGCAGTTGAGGAAGAACTCAAGGTATATTGGCGGTGCCTTTTCAGCAGTACCAGTGGCACCCCTCACGGTAGAAAGCCTGGCTCTTGGGAGCTCTGTCCCAGTTCCACCCCCTCCATCCTTCCTACCAAGGAGACATCCAGCCCTGACAGGCCTCAGCCATACATCCTTGCCGTAATGAGGTTCAGTCTGGCCAACGCTCTTGGGAAGCTTTAGCCTCTGTCCCGGCTCCTGAGGTTATGTAGTTAGATAGACCTCAAATTCCATTAAAAAAAACAAACAAACAAAAAAACCCACTACATTTGAAAAAAAATTTAAACCATCACAAAAAAGATGAGCCCAAAAGAGGCTTCTGGTGTCGGGAGCAGGAGGGAAGAGAAGGGAAGRTATTCCCAAACATATAGCGATGAACTAAGGATACTGCAGAAAGTGTATTTCTTTTTGGCAGGATTCCCACTGTAGACTAAGTCTACAGTGATGTTGTTATTGCTGGAAGACATTAGTTTTATAATGGTAAATCACAAGCTGGTTAAAAGAATCATGACGATTAGGACTCATAAGCCATTGAAACATGAAAGATACATTTTATTTTAAAGACATTAGAAGCAACTGCCAAGATTCATTTCTTTCAGGCTCTTCCATATGAAGTGTTTTTCTTTGGGTTTATGTTGTCCTTCTTCCTAGAAATCGCCAACGACCTACTTAGCAACAAGATGGCAAGAATAAAATAAGCTCATTTCGTGATCCCTTTTCTAGAGAGATTTGTCCGGACTGGCAAATAACCGTATTCCAAGACACAGCAAAAACAATTAATGGTACCTGAGAAATAATAATTCCCAGAAGATTTTGTTATAGTTAAGAACTACGCATTTTATATTTGATTTCTCCCCGTTCTTTTAACATAGCTAGGCAAAAACCTATTCTGCCCCTTTTCTTCCAGAACACTGAAAACGTGTCCTATTATTTTCTTCCAAAAACTAAGGTCCTGATTTATTCAACAAAAAACTTAAACATACACCTGCAATGAAAAATAGATGCCTTGTTGAAGGAGGGCCAAAACCATTTCCTCAGCTATTAACTCTTGCCTTGATAAATACAACTCCTTCTTCTTAGGCCTCTTTTTTACCATAATGTACTCAAATCTTTATCACACTTTCTCCATTTCACTATCCTATTTTGTCTATAAACTCTATAGGCAGGATAGTTTGATATTTAACTCTGTGGCCATTACTGATTCTCCAGAAACAAATACAGCCACATTCTTTGCCTCCCATCATTAATGAGCATAATACTAACCCACACCTAATATCTAAGACTCAAAAAAGTGCCAATTTTAAAGAGTACATATGAAAATTCATAATATGAAAACACTGCAAATAAGGTTCTTTTTACATTATAAAGTGGTCCCAGTTTAGGAATGATAGAAGTTCATTTCATAATGACTGAAGAAATGAAACTATAGAGGCATAAAATGTCTTAGAAATAGTTGCACTTGAATATGTATGTTTAAAACCTATTCTAATCAAGTCTTTCTGAGCAAAGATTTTCATCCCAATGGATGAATAATAACCCTTTTCATTGTTTACATTCAAAGACAATGAAATTAGAAGAAAATTAGCAAAATGCTCAGTTAAATTATTATAACAGATATCCAACAGTACCTGTATATAGCTGAGATTCTAAATTTTTTTTATTATGACTCTTCTGACATTCTTCTAACTTTTCCAAAAATTACTTTTTTATATGAAAGTTTTGATGCTTGGTGTCTGTCCAAAGGTGAAAATTTTGAAGACTGAGAAAGTATCTATCTTTTAGTGCTTGGATTTTGAGTGCTGTCAACATTAATGCAGTGTTACCTGTCATTTTATTATGATAACTTATTTTACTATAGAGCTAATGAAACTATTCCAATATTAACATAGGGAAATAAATCTTCACTGCATATTATTTAATCATGTCCCATAGAATAATTATTCTCTTACTTCTAAAGAAAAGAAAATATCACACAAGTGTAAAGAAACAGTCAAGCAGAGCCTCTGCAAAAGATGAACAAAACACAAAGGAAATGCCTGTTGGTCTGAAAAGCTGATAGATGAGTGGGAAGCAGCCAGGAACAAGACAGAGAAATCGAACAGCCAGTTATTAATTTCAACAGTCTTCAGCTTCTGAAAGGCGACATTAAGAACAAGCGGACAGTAGAAAAGAATCACAAACAGCAATAGACTAAGCAAAAGTAGCAAAAAATAAGCAAGAACTACAGCTGCCAAAAGAATTCACATATGATTGAAGCTGCATCAGAAAACCATTATGAGAACAAAAAAAACAATATGGATTACTTCCAAAGCTATCAAGAAAACTGCAGCATAGCAGAAAGCATGTTGTATACTCTTTTTATAGACCAAAGAAAGTTTTTGTAATAATCTTATATATAATCTGCATGATCCGTTTTACTCTTTCAGATTATATTACTAACTTCTGGATGCGAGGGCTAAATTTCTCTTCAAGAAGAGTGAATACAACACAGGGAATCACATAAGTCTATCAAAAGTGTTATTTGGAACCATGAATGAGTATGTATATACATATCATAACTTGAGATGCGGATGCTCCTTCTAGGGTTACGAGAGACTTACTGAAATCAGGAGTACACAGTTTGCCAAGACTCAAAGAAGAACATAATAATCAACGGATAAGACAATAGATCAAAGCTTGATGCTAAGATTCAGGAAAACATAGAAACCAAATAAAGGCTGGCATTTTAAAATGCCAAAATATCCTTTACCAAAGCTGAGAGGCAAATCAATACCAATCAGAACATCAATCGCAATCAGAAGTGAAAATATGTTGTATTTCCGGTTAACAAAACATGGAATCTCATAGAGAAAAACCTTCCTTTATGCCTTTATCTCTCTTTTTTTAATTTCAAATTTTCATGCTTGGAATTATAGCCCTTCAATATTGATCAAAACTCTGTATTTTCCTCTTTGCAGACTGTGCACGTATATATTTTCCTAGTATTAAAAAAAAAAAGGGGGGGGGGGAAGAGAGGAGAGACCGCGAGAGAGAGAGGAGAGAAAGTGAGAGAGAAAACGTACAGACCTCCCTGGGACAGATGGATATCAAATATTGAGATCACACCCAGAAACACAGAATGAACTGAACCTCATAAATACTTCCATGATGATTTCCTCTTCTGTACATTCAGTGTGACACCACAGAACACAACTTGGAGCAACAGCTTGGCAGTTAATGAACCAATAAACCACAGCGGACAGGAGATCTCACCTTTGCACAGAGACAACGAGGGAAATTCTCATAGCCTCAGAGAAGGAAGAAAACAAAATTTAGATCCTGAGGCTGAGTGTTAGCAGAGGACAATTATGGGGGAGCAGGTACAAAGGATGTTTCTCCACCCTCTCTGGCACAAATGTAGTCTTCAGCTATTGTTGTGACCCAGACTGTTTCTTCAGAGATTATGTAACCAAATGGATCTTTCCACTACATCATCAGCAAAAGGGGCTTTGATCATTGCGCAGAACTAGAGTCAAAACCTGGGTTGCTGCAGTGCAAAACCAGCTCACAGACCAGAGGAGAGACAGATTAACTTATTTCAACCAGTCAATTACAGAATCACAGAATGGTTGAGGTTGGAAGGGACCTCTGGAGATCATCTAGTCCAACCCTCCTGCTCAAGCAGGGTCACCTAGAGCACCTTGCACAGGATCGCATCCAGGCGGGTTTTGAATATCTCCAGAGAAGGAGACTCCACCACCTCTCTGGGCAACCTGTTCCAGTGCTCTGTCACCCTCACAGTGAAAAAGTTTTTCCTCATGTTCAGATGGAAGCGTCTGTGTTTCAGTTTGTGCCCGTTGCCTCGCGTCCTGTCGCTSGGCACCACTGAAAAGAGTCTGGYYCCATCCTCTYGACACCCTCCCTTCASATACTTGTACACRTTRATAAGATCTCCTCTCAGCCTTCTCTTCTCCAGGCTAAACAGGTCCAGCTCTCTCAGCCTTTCCTCATAAGAGAGATGCTCCAGTCCCCTAATCATCTTTGTAGCCCTTCGCTGGACTTGCTCCAGTAGTGCCACATCCCTCTTGTACTGGGGAGCCCAGAACTGGACGCAGTACTCCAGATGGGGCCTCCCCAGGGCTGAGTAGAGGGAGAGAATCACCTCTCTTGAGCTGCTGGCAACACTCTTCCTGATGCACCCCAGGATACCATTGGCCTTCTTGGCCACAAGGGCACATTGCTGCCTCATGCACACGCTTCACACTGAGGAAAGAAATTTTGTGCAAATATGGGATATTTTAGGCAAGTACAAGAAAGCCTTCAAGAAGTTAGTGGCCATCTGTTAGGAAAGTACACGATGATATGGCACAGCTTCTCTATATGCTAATGCTGCAATAATGAAGGTGGTAAATAAACATCACATTCAGATTGAAACAACAGGTCAGAAATACAGTCTGTTTAAATGACAGTTGCATTAAATCATATATTGCTTGGCTGTGTACTGTAAGCATTTTAAAATCTTTTTCATTTTTAGGGCAATTACCATGATGCAAAAGAAATCACTGAGAACACTGCTGAAAGAACCATGCTAAAACAACTATAATTTTGAGAGCAAAATAAGATTTCTGTGATAAAATTAATGCAAATCTTACCATAGTCCATACAATTCTTACACAGCTCTTCCCAGAACTGTCAGGATGCTAGTGTACTTGTCTAAATCTCCATTACTACCAGCTGAAGGAGATGCAATGCTTCCTGACCCCTCGATCTGATGACCTGACAACTCTGTTGAATAACAGAAGTATAATTTCATCTGTTCTCCAAAAACTACCTGAAATCACAGTCATTTCCTTAAGTTCAGTTCTCCCCTACACCTGAAGCCATATCTGTGGGCACTGACAGGACATCCTTTAGAAGCTTCTCCCTTCTGCCTCCCTTCATTCTCGCTACGCGCACACGCTCTCAATAACAAACATGCTATTTACGCTTAATTATATTTAATTTAACTTTCACGTATTTGTTTCCTTCAGATCTAAAAATGCATCTCACAAATTGTTTGACTCTCTGGCTTTTTTCACTTTGTTGGTATCTTTGCCAACAATTACAATCTTGCAGTAACACAACATTTTTCATCTGAAGTGTCTGATAACATGTTACCTTCTAGATAGGGAGGCAGGTAACCGAATCTGAGATGACTGGGTGTTCAGAGACACACTGCAAGTCATGCAGAAATCTGTTCCTTCTGAGCCAGGTTCTCAGTTTCTGTAAGGAGCATTTTAAGGGAGCCAGTACAATTTACCACAACCGAAAATGTAGTTCTCCATTTTTTGCATAAGCATTTCCACAAACTTGTCAGACCAGAAATACATTATACACAACAGAAAGCTTATCATCTTCTCTTTCCCTCAGCCAGCACTGTTGGAAGCAGCCTTTTCCTACATTTCATTAAAATAAACATCTTCAAGTTCCCAAGAAACAGTCATTATGTAAAACTGGATATCTGAAAACTTGTAAAAGGATCTGGGATGGGATAAAATTAACTTGGCAGGTACAAACACTTTTTATTAAAATATTTGCAGAGTAGGGTTCAAATTATGAAAATCCTTTTTCCTTTCTTGAGCTAGAAGGATCAAAAATCGCTGCCAAATCAGTTGTCTAACATTGCTTGACAACACCTTATACCTTCTAAAAGCAAACATTGGTTGATTCAGCCCTAAGTTTCTCTCTTACAAGGATGGGGATAGCTATGGGAAAAGACTCTGAGGCTGACTTGTAAAATCAAGAAAAAAAACTTTAAAATCAAGAAAAAAACAGAATCAACATCAAGCAAACTGTTATAAGGAACAAAGAGGATTTCCAGAAGCAGGGAAGGTATAGCACAAAATATGTAAATGATGTTATTCTCAGAAGACTTTTCACTATATTTTTTAAAGGAACAAATGCTATTTACCAGTTGGTCCTTTGTGACCTGCAACACACGATTCTGAGAAAAAAGCAGAAGCTTAGTCCTAGACATTTACCACTTATGTACCCCTCTCTGAAACGATGCAACTGGGAGTCTACTGCACTCAAAACAACACAATCCAGGCTACATTTTGTCACTTCAGCACAGCGACCACTGAGGCACACAGCTTTACTGCAACTACTGTTGTATCCATCCTAAAGTCTTAGTCCCTCCAGGTGGCCAAACCTGATTTTCAAGTAAATTCTCTAACGAGAAGCTTTGGCAGAAAGATATCTTTTCAGAGAGAAGTATCTTACACAAACCAATGGTTAATGTAGTAATAAACAGGACACACAAGGCCTCAATTCCCTGCCCTCAGCTCCAAAAGCTTTTACCTTCTCACCAGAAAAACCATGTGCCTCTTCCACCTGGAAGAACTGCACTGTTTCAGCCTAACCACTGACTCACAATGAAGGGTACATTGTACTCGCCTGTGATTTTTTCATAGCTCTTTAGGCTGTGGTTCCAGACATAAAATCTAATTTTCTGTAATGTCTTATGGATTTATGACATTTGCTAGGATAATTAGCTGTTAAACTAATTGCCAGGTTTCATTTGCATTTACAGATGGTATAATACATCATACACCTTCCTATCTTCATGCCCTGTTTTTTCCATTTACTGTAGGAATAACATTATTTATTTGTGAAGTACTCAGATACCATTCAATAAACATTATTAGCAATACAAATCAGAAGTACAGTAAAATCCTCTTAATTAGGACACCCTAGCAAACAACTTATTGTCCTGATTATATGACTGTTTTAATTAAGACAAGAGGTTATTCAAAAATAAAACAGCATGGAAAGCTTTAAAATGATAAAGTAAAATAAGCATTCATAAGCAAACACAGGAAGAAAATTGATATTTCTTGCATCTCCTTTAATCTTTAGCAACTAGATGAATTTCAAAATGCATTAAGTTTCTAACTTCTTAGTTCCTACTTAGGAAGTTTCAATTTAGCACTGGTGGAATAAATCCTTGTTCACCAAAACTTACAAAGATTTCATAAAGCATATCATTACTAGTTACTTTAATAAAGCAATGACTTCTTCTTTCAAAGTGGAAAATATCACAATATATTCTCTACTGTAAGTGAAATTACAGTTCCAGACTTTTTCCTCCTGTGTTCAGCTCTCACAGGAGCAGGGCTAATTAGCTCAGATGAAGTTTGCTGCCTCTATGTTTTGCCTGAGCTAATTTGAGTATCTATATTGTACTGCATGCTATGTATAGACATGCATATACACTACATCTTAAACTAAAATTAAGACCATGTATCGAGGAAGCCTATGTCATGTCTGTAACACTTCGTGAAAACATTTTCCCATTTAGCACTGTGATAGCAACTGAGGGTCACAGTCTCTGCAACTTTAAATTGTCCGTCAGATGCTATTTAAATGTCAGAAGTCTCAGGTTTTTGCAGTCAACTTCAGTCTCTCGTTTTCCATTACAAGTAAACCATCAATGTCAACAGGCAGGAGGTTTCATTTTGAAAGCTGCCTGGAAAACCACCTTCAGGCTTCTCTTAGCTGCAAGAATTCTGGCGACTCACAGTTGCTACACTTAAAACACTAAAAAAAATAATAATAATAATAAAAAAATTAAAGCAAATCAGTAAGACATAGTAATCATTGCTATCATTCTACTGGTTGTACAGGAACAAGGAGGTCATAGCTGACTTGAGCCTACAAATTGCAAATCTAAATAAATCAATAGGAATCACATGAAAAGAAAAACAGGTTAAGGAGTTTTTTTAAATGCACAGGCAGAAACCTCATATAAACACCTATTTTGAATCCTGCACACCTCCAAATTATACCAAACCTACAGCAAAATCTTGTTACATTATGCATGCTCCCTCCGAGGTATGCAGGTTTTGTAGTATATAACGTTTCCCACTGTCTAAATGTTTTGAAGAGGCTTTCAAGATTATTAGATAGGGCTTCAGAAAAAGATTCCTCCTCCCACCCACCCCAACTGCTATGATGGGTCTAAAAAGTCAGAGAAAAACAGAAATGTATTGTTGTATGACCAGATAGTCTCCAACTATAACCTACTTGGCTGAAAAAAGTGGATCTGAATGTCATGAAACCGTCAACTGTGTATACAAGATCAGTAACTCATTTTTGGAAAATGAGCTTTTTCACCAGAAGGATTTGTTTTCATGCTTTAAGAATTTATCATAATTTAACTGAGATAAACAATCATTAAAATATTTACCAACACTATTCAGTAAATACCATAATATTTAGAAACTACAAATATAGCTTTGCAATCTCCCTGGCAAATATGCTATGTAGGAAATGACAGTGTTTATTCCACTTTTCTAGGCACAGACTGAGGCAAACCAACAGTCTTGAACAGGCACATTTTTATCTCAGAGATGAAAATCCATTTCACCTTTATATCAAATATCAGGGTGCAGTATTTAGCACAGAATATCCTGCTTCCAGAAAACTGTTCATGGAGATGACCAAGAATGCCCCGGGCACTCAAAGATTTATTCATGGCGCATACTGTGCTGTGGTAATTCATTTTGTGCCTTTAGCTGTGTGTACATTAGCAAGCAATGCACTGCCCTAGGAGCAAACCTTTCAGTGTGAAAAGCTGGTAGGGAAGATCCAACATATGTGTTTCAGGGGTTTTACTGTGGACTAGCTTTAGATCAGTCCTGTGGAATGAAGGCCCACTAACAGTTTGAACGCATTGGTGGAACTCCAGAAACACATCTTCCAGCTTAGTTTCATTCAAAAGGAATTAATTTCTTGTGCTCCAAAACCCACTCCATAATAAGAACCAAACAACAGTAGAGTGGGGAATGATCAGGAAATTTGTTTCAAAAAAGCATTCCTGATCCAAACAGAAGCACTATGGTGGAAGCACCCCATGCATTTGCAGCAGGTATGAAAAACATATTTCCGCCTGGCCAAAAGTCGAATTTGGCATGGCAGTCTATCATTAGGTCTGATTATGTTGGACTGCATTAGTTTCATGGTGATTTAACACTTCAGGTCTTTCACCGATAACACTAAAATAGAATTCACTCCAAGAATAAAAGTATTAAGCTTCAAATCTTCCTTAACTCCCCATTCTTAACAGGTATTTGATTTTTCACACTGATTTATGAACAGGTTACATCTTTCCCACAGAAAAAGACGTTCTGTTTAGCCATGCTGACATCTTTCACAGTCCTTCCCTTAGTGCTACAATATTTTGTGTTTTGTGCTAAGTCCTAATTGATTGAAATAATCCTAAATGTTCCACTCCCCAAAGAAATAATTATCTCACTTCACTGTTGTTATTTTAAAAATCTCATGACTTTTAAACATGTGTCCTGATTTGGGGGCCTGCTTAATGAACTGAAAGACCAGGCACTGGCAAAATGCAGTCAATCGTGTTGTAGATCTTGCAGACTAATTTGTTATACTTACAAGAGAGACCATTTAAAATTTCTAGCACAAGCCAGCTGGAGTGGTTGCTGCGTGGCGCAGACAGTGGCCCACTGTTGAATAATTAGAATTCAGAGCTACAAAGCAGAACTGAGCTACTACAATTTAAAAAATTACTGTGCCTCAGCTGTACTAACATGCTGTGCTACTTTTGGCAAATCATGTAGGCTTTCTGTGTCTCAAACTGTTTTTATTTGTAAACTGGAAATACGTCTTCCCTTCCTCATAGAAATACCAGAATGATAAATTCTTGAATGACACACACAGGCATTACTGTTTCATTGACGAAGACCACATAAATTACATAGCCAGGAAACAATAGCTTGACCAGCTGCTGAAGCTGAAGCTAAACAGCTGATTTTTTTGTTCTCTCTAACTAATATTGAAGGAAATAATATGGTTATTAGTATTTCCTCTGCTTGAAATAAATTCAGTAGCTATTTCAAATGCTGGTTAATCTGATTGGGTTTTTTTGTGTTCACTTGTTTGGTTTTATTCATACTTAGATCAGGATACGATATTTAGATTATTCTAAATGAAGCTTATTAAAAATATTTAACTGTATAAGCCAAGCTTACCATATTTAATGCAAATGCCACCTATAGTGTGATAATTTTGTTCAGGGGAATCTAGTATCTCATACTGTTTACCCAGACTTACAAGATTTTGCACGTACAGCATTCTAATGTTATAGCACCAGGCTTTTAAAATTGCTTCTATAAATATATTTGAGCAGCATGTAATGCAACAAAATGGAACATTTTGTAGCATATGGCATGCAAAGCTGTGAAGTGAAGGGCATGCCTAGATCTCAGCTGTGGCATGCCACCTAGTTTGTTCCATAACACTTATTTAACTATATGGTTCATCGTAGGTGGCAAGCCACCAATAAAGCACAGGTGTGTTGTATTATTTCACCTAAATTTATGACCCATGCAACAGAAAGCTGCAATCATCTCTTCTAGTTGCATATTCAATGTCAATTCTGTTGTATAAATTCACTTAGAGTTTACTACAAGATACAAGCAGAAATTCTGCATTATACCTGTGTGTGACAAAATGCTTAATTACATTAAGCACTGTTTAAACACAATATTTGAAGAACAGGGCCTGATCTATAGTCCACTGATAGTGATATAAAGCATGGAACAAGGATGATTCATTTTAAAAGTACAAATTTACAGTGTCTGACCAATAGCAAATGTATTTCCCAACTTCCTCCAAAACAAACTCGTAGGTATGGAATGAAAATCTCACCTATTCTGGCTTACTTCTCAGTGAAGTAAACTGATATGCTTTCCGCAGACTTGGCTCTCCACGGTTGCTATTTCAGAACTGCTCTGCCCACGAATTAGATCCTCTCCATTAACAGTCTCTCTCACTTGCTTTCCACCTGGCTAGTGTAATAAGCTATCTGTTTCAAAAAGTCCTCAGGGCTTACTAGACTCTTTCCCCTGAAGGACCAGAAATCTACAGAAAGGCTTCTGTATTTCAGACAAAAACTGCCACTTTGTTACAGTATCACAAGTACCCACTAATTCTTCATGAATCAGAAAAGGCCCAAATGCATAAAGATTTTTTTTGCTGCTCTCAATATTAAGATATTCAAAAAAAGTTGTAGACCTGCCAGTTTAACTTGTTATATAAACCAGTATTGGGATTATTTTTTCTAGCTCTTTCACCTTTTCAAACATTCCTTTTTTGAAGATGCTCTGAAATGCCTTGCCCTGAAAACTGGAAATGTCTCAGTTCATCCTCTATGATACACACAAAACAGATAAAAGCCAATTTCAGAATTGTCGTGAACAGAGCTGGCATTTCAGTATCTGAAATAATCACTGGAAATATTTGCTAGAACCACAAACAATTTTATTAGGCAAACATATGAAATATAGTAACAGCTTAATCTTATTCTCATTGGAGTCATTGGAAGTTTTGCTATTTACTTAAATAGGAACCAGATCAAACACTAGAAGCTTAATAATCCAAGCTCACTCACCATTGTGCAAACAGCAGTTGATTAATCTGAGGTATCATTGTAACATACAGAACAGTTCTGTGCAGGAAAAAGCGAAGTCTCACTCTTCACAGGGATGGAAAGCTTTCCTACCCCAGAAATGCTGGGAGCAACCCACCACGCTGCAGGAATAGCCTGGGCAGGGGCTCTCTTCCCCCTCACACCCTCACCCTTCCAGGCTCAGGTGTCTCCAGTCAGGTCTCTTTTAGCTCTCCTCAGAGCTCCCCTGTGCGTTTGTGAGCGCCCTGGACGTTGCACAAATGAAGCAAGGTCTAAACATAGCAACTGATAAGCACAGCTCTGGGACAGTCTTTGAGTGCTTGTATAACCGACCACCTCCCCGACACCCATTGAAAATCAGGTTCTTCAGCCAGTTCACTGAAATCAATGAGTCTATACAGCTACGGATTTAAAGTATCAGGAAGAGCAATTCTGTGCGTATACACATTTGGTTTCAGTGAATCCAGAACAAAGGAGCATTTTTATAGCCTTCAGCTTTACTAAGATATTTTTGCAAACAAATTTGTTTTAGACAATGATAAATAAAAGAGGAGAGAATGTATATTTTGCCGCTAACTTCTGTCAAACAAATGCTAGTCAAATACCTCATTGACACTATGCAGACATGGTGCCAGAATGGTACAGAGATTTTTGAACCTCTGTAAGACATTTTAACCATGGGTCTTGATCGATTTGTATGCAGATCTCTTCCCTCAGCAGAACTTCTTTGCAGCGACTGTTAGCCCATATTGTTGAACTGAATCCAGTGTAACAGAAGTGAACAGAAAACTGTTCCTTTTTCATTTGAATAGTGATAAAAATGCAAATCAAATCAGAGTATTATTTTTTAGAGCAGCCTGCAGGTTTTGTATGTAGCTGGCAAGTCACAAAGAGATGTATATTTACAAAAAAGTTTGTAAAAATTTTTAAGAATTACAAACAAAAAATAGTTAACTAAATTAAATTGACTATAAGTGTAAACTTAAATTATATGATATCTTGAAAGCCGACATGAAAAAAAACAAGGGACAAGGCAAAAAAAAGAAAACAAAGGCTGTGGGAAGTCAGAAATATGGCACATCCTCTCCTCCTTTTCTGTTTAACTCAGTATCCTGAGGCTTGAAGTTACTGCATGTATCATGTAGATACGGTATCTTAAAAGTCATGCAGGTAGAAAACTGTGCCAAGAACAATTACGGACAACATTATGCATTGTAATATACAAATGAGGTTTGTTTTCCTGACTATGAAATCTACATTTAAGGCATAAAAATACGCACACATTATATATTTGAAAGATAATTCAAAAATATTTTCAAAGTAAATTAAAAGGACTATATTTCTTTTTTGTTATGAATGAATTACATCATTGATTTAGGTTGTACATTAAAATACTGCATATATATGCTTCATTATATCGTTGCTAAAACCAAAAGGAGGTAGGATTTTTCTTTTGCTTAAAAACATAAAATATTTTATGTTGGTTTTGCTAGTTTAAAAAGGTAGAATATGTTGTAAAATATCCTAGTTGAGGAAATGACCTGTCAAATTATACAATTTTAAGATTAATCAATTATTTGCCATAAATAGTCCCAATTACTTGAGCTTTCAGAGAAATACAGTATTACATTCCACATATGACAATGCTGAATTAGACGAATAACCATAAGAAATGTAAAACATAAGTTCAGAGCAATATGGAGCAGGAATACAACAGAAAAGGTTAAGAAGCACTTTTGATGGTGAAAGGTTTAACCTGGTTCATCTTCCATTTTTGTCACTAACACACAAATATGGAAGATAAGTGACCTTGTTTATGTAAATGTAACTATTCACAGCCTTCCTTGACAAATTCAAATGACAACCATGAAAGTCAAATTTTGAGCAAGCATGTTCTAACTACCTTAGGCAAAGTATATCTCAAACATTATTCATCCTTTATGTAAAAATGTGGCTTGAGGAGTGTTTAATCACACAGACTCCATTAAAAACCTTACTCTGTTTCAGGTTTTTGGGGATTTAGACTGAAAGACTGCATTAAAGTGACGATTTAAAGAATGATTTATTTAAAGAATGGTTTAATAGCTCGTTTCCTCTTGCTTTCAATCTCTTCCATGGGTTCATTTGCTCTCTTTAATCTTTGAATCCTTCCTATTATTACCATGGTAGCACCGCACCCAGTGTTGAGTTCTGACTAAGCTGTCTAAATGGCCAACTTTTCGACAGGAGCTGCCTACCAGTTTTGCACAAAATCAGGGCAGTAGAGATGAATGAGACTAAAAGATCTTCTAATCTAAGTCACTCTCCTTCCAGAGCAGGACCACGTCTCTTTGACCCACTGGCATCTTCTACTAGACATGTTCACCAATCATGAAGAAGTCTTATGTTCATGAAGAGAGCTGAGCCCAAACAGCAAACGCTGTAACATTAAATGACATAAACCACATGAAAACTCTCTTTAGGCACTAACATACAGAAATGAAGGGTGTTTAGTTTGCTAGAGCATGCCCTTGTTCAGAGGTTTTGAAATGCACATTAACTTTATGCCTTTACCTAAACCATCTTAATTTTCTCTGCATAGACCATCTCAGAGTTCAATCACTGGAAAAGAAAAGTCTTTTAACCTACCCACTATCATTAATGGATGTTAAGCTGCAGTTACTGCATGGCATCTGCCATGCCTTTTATGAGTTTTTTTTCCTTATGTTTAACCCCCTCGGTATTATATCATAGAGCGATATTTGATATTTGAAAAAATCCCCTTCTCAATATCTTAAAATAATAATATAACCTTTTATCTAAGAACTTGTATTTAAAGAGATATTACCAGCATATATTATACCAGAATTAATAACACTTCCTGTTATGACAGTATAACTTTCCTGTGGATACTCTTATTCTGCAATTCTCCTTAAGAAATCAAGCCTTCATTAAAAGTAAAAAAAAATTTAGCTGAAATATTAGACTTGCTTTCAAAGCCTGTAATAAAGGCCACGCAGTCACAATGTTAATTAGCGGTCTAAAAGTTAAATCAATACACTATAGCTTAGATCAAAGATAACCCACGCCCTAATGTTCTCATGGCAGACTGTACACTTTATAGGCTTTTTTCAGTGCCCTTAGATGTATCTTATACTTATCTCGTTCCACAATGTGAAGATGTTTATGACGAGAATGACTGAGCTACTATAACTTCCTGTAAGTAAAGAAAGAGAATGCACAGAAGAAAGGCAAAAACTTAATTGCAAATGGAAGAGGGAAGCAGATGAAACAGAAAAAAGTGAGAGAAGAATTCCTATGAAAGATAAGGGCAAAGCCAAGAACTAACAATTACATAATCATCACTGGAAAAGTGTAATTTATCCAGTTAAAAGACTTCATTGCATATTCATTATTGTTTTCTCATGCTGGACAGTTTAATCATTGAAGAGGCAAAGAACTCTAATGCAGGGCTAGGCAACCTTTGGTCCTGAAAGTGGTTGAGTTCATGTCATATTAAAGGACACAGAAAAACTGTAGTGCTTCCAGTTGAAGACGACCTCTGAGAACAGCAGCTTCTCAGCAATGATGCAGTATTCTTTCCAGCTATAATACAGAATGAGGATCAGGACAGCTATAAGGGACTTACTGTCCTAAATTGTGCAGAAGAAACACCCGTTCTATTTGATAACAACACACAAGGCAGCAGTGTCTTTGCTTTACAATACAGGAAAAGAAAGAACTAGTCTGTGTCATGACACCAGCAACGTCTAGATGAGTCACACTAGCAGATTAAGGAGGACACCCACATCATAGATTGGGTCAACAAGAGTACAACAGCAAAATGTTTTTCTAGATTTCTAAGTAAAGCACACAGCAATAAAAACAATAATGGGACTTACCTTAGAAATCATTAGAATTAATAGAAGTCCTTCAATGAGAGACACTTACAACAGAGGAAATTAAGACTTCTGTTTGTGTTCAAAGGCATAGTGTATTTATCTATCTACCACTGGAAAATCAACTTTACAAATGCAGTGACAGCAGTGAACCACCATTACTATCACTAACAATGTAATCTTTAATGGAGAACCATTTCCCATGTATGGCACATTTCAGTATCATTTTAATAAAAAACTGAGTGGTTCAGCTGAGTGGTTTCAGTAAAGAAGAAAAATCACAGGTGTAATGTGAGTAGAACTCAGACATAATTATTTCAGGAACACTGCAGCCTATGTCGGTGATCATACCACCGACAAATCCCTGCAACAAGTGCATATGTGGCACTAAATGCTCAATCCAGCTACTGGCAGGTCAGTCAGGTTAGTCAGAGGAGAAAAGCAATCTTTTTAATTAGCCCTTTGGGAAGACAGGGCTTGCAGTGAATTTGGTGCTTCCTGGTATATTGCCTACATTTCATAGAAAAGGAGTATGAAATACTAAAAGGACTGACAGAAGATGAAGTCGTCACGGATAACATCTAGTGAATGACAGTCTCATAAAGGAACCCATCAAAACTCTTTAAACCCTAACTCCTAAGATGTAGAGTATGCCAGCCTTTACCAAATCATAGCAAAACACAGATCACTTCAGAGCAAGTTAATTACAGGAAGGGGGCATTAGGTCAGATTCAAATAGTGTGAAAGAGACACAGCTGGTAAGAGCATCAGCCTCTTAAATGGTGTCGGCAATGCTAAACTCCCTATCAAGAATTTTATCTACATTAGCAGAAATTCACAATGAGTTTCTGAAAACTAGGAACTAAGGAAAGGGAAAGTGATGAATGGTCTTCAACAGGGTTCTCAATATGATCTTTCAAAATATGAAGCCTGTATCACCCTCAAAGTCAAAGTAGAACATTACAATGATCATAAGGAAATTATATCAAATGGTACCTCACAGACAGGACTTGGGGTAACTCCAGTGGTAATAAAGATGGAGAAAGCTAACACCAATGCAGCAATATTATGCTCAGGAAAAAAAAATAGAAACAGCCATTGTCTTCTACATCAGAAATTTCATTAGTATGTACACGGCAGCACTGCAACAGTTCCACAGATCATATTCTTGGCAAACCACTAGCTCCTTCAGTGCCAAGACTTTAGTACATGAACTTAGAGATACAAATGTATGACTTAGAAGTGAAATACATTCTGGAGAGAAATTTCTGTCAAGAGATCTTCAGTCACTCGATTTTCTAGAAAGACCAAATGCAAAAGAGAAGGAAACTATGAAAAAGAAAGTACTTGATATTACAAAATACCTGCTGGCATCTGAAAATAAGCTAGCAGAAAAACAGAATAAGTGAGACTAGAGGCATACAACCTTTTTGAAGAGAATAATGAAGTGACTACAAAAACAATGCAATCCAGGCTAACCAGATGCTTCAAAAATAAAGAAAGAAATGAGAGTAAAGAATGGACTAATGGAGAAAAGAAGATAAGAATCTTAAGGAAAACCTGCCCAAATATTCTAGAAGACCTCAGCAACTGATCTGTTTGAACCTGGAAGAAATCAATGACTTTCACTTAGCTGATTAAAGCAATTTAACAGGTGCACCTTCTGCTCCTCTTTCACATGTCACCAACAGAGAGTGAATTCTGACCATCAGGTCAACAATATTTTGGAGTATGTTCTAGCATTAGCAGGGAAGTATAGCAATTAAAGCATCCATTACTGATGTGCTATCCAGGAACACAGATTCGACAAATTTAATTCAAGACCAATTACAAGTAGTAATACTAAGAGGATAGGATAGGTCTGTTTCACATCTCTTCTTTCTGTTTTATTGCCTGCTCTGTCTCTAGTTATCTTTGTGAAACCTTTTAATTAGCTTCTTTTTAGAAGGGAGGAAGTAAAATTAAATTTCTCCTAGGATAGAATTATTACTGGTCAAGGTTTCACACTGTGTTTGTAGTGTCTAAAAATGGAACTTGAATTAGCAGAAAATACAGCTTGAATTTGTATACTCCATCTTACTCCAGCACTCTTTTCTAGATTGCTAGGTATTTCTTTTCCTTTGTCTCTCTACACACAGGAATCATAGCTATCCTGTGCATCACCATCACATCTGAATAAATATAATTTCATTTCAGTATAAACATCAGATACTATATCACACCAGGAACATCCTGCTCACCTGAGTCTCATAGGAACCCTGACTCATCGTGGTCCTTCTCTTTATACAACCAGTCATTCTTCTTGAAGAACTGCAATCAAATGAGCCCCATTTTTGTATAATAAATGTCTCATGATCATTACACTGGCACACCAGTTTTCAAGCTGATCTAAATATGCAGAGGATGCAAAACTTTGTTTTTAATAACAAGTACACTATATCGCTAACTATAAGCATTCTAGTGCATACTGGAAGTGGATATTTAATACACAGCACGCATGCATGCGTGTGTGTGAGAGGGTGTCTGTACCAGCAACTGGAGTGGGGCTGAGGGCCTCAGGGCCTTGTATGTTCAGGGCGCAAGCAGCTGGGGAGACTGGGGATCCAGGGACCAGCTACTGGGTGTACTGAGTGTCTAAGCACAGCTGCTGGAGGGATCCACATTGTACATGTATGTTCCACTGAAGGACCTTCCTCCTGATCAGCCAGAGAGGGGAAGAGGTTGAGGCCATTGGTGCTGTCTGTATGAGTGCTGAGTGTCTCTCTCTGCGTTGATTTGTGGGGCCAGCTGGGTATACGTGTGTATATATGTGTGTGTGTGTGTGTGTGTGTGTTGTATATGTGTGCTTTTGTGGGTGCATCCTGGGAACACATTCTCAGCCTTGCTATCGGTTTGACCGGGGGTGATGGAGCTGTGGCAGCCTCACCCCAGCAGGTGACCAGGTTCTGCTAGTACCTAGAATTCCCGCAGCCAGGCTTTCTAGCAGGTCTGTCAAAGGATACTGCTAAACTGAGGTCAATGCGAGAAGCCAATGAAAATACCAAAAAATAATTTGAATTCTTCCTAGACAATGAGAAACGGGACAAGAACTGTCAATCAGTCTACTTGCAACATCCCCCCCCCAAGACTGTTTTCCCCATAAGTATATTCATAACTGATGTACAGACACTAGTGCAACTAGGAAAATATAAAAGTTAATGATGTCAACAACAGATGATAAAGTACTATTCCCAATTCATCATAAAATAGGCAGTAACTCTGTCATTAAAATGACTCATGATCCAGTTACAGATGAACAACATGTGATTAAAACTGAAATCATTCAAAGCAGAAGTGAGACTGGTTAGGAGAGGAAAACAGTTTGTGTTCCTCAAAGTAAAAGGTCATCTTTCATTTGTATGCAAACGTACAGGTCTTATCATTCTGAAGTTTACGGGGCTGTTAGATTATTTAGTTATGTTTTTTTTTTTCCTGGCAGTATCTTCACATTCAACCATTTATTGTTTGCTGGCAGATATTTTTCCACCCTGGTGGGGATCATCTGCCATCTCTGTATAAACATATTTACAGCTAGTAAAAGACACAGAGAAACAATACCTCCAGCCCAGAAGTTAGCAGGATTTCACACCTGCCTTTTTCATTCAATGCTGCTTTCCTTAAAGAATTGCACAAAACTAAAGGACTCAGTCCCTGTATCTTCAAACAGAATAATGAGCAGTCATTGGGGCTCTGGATATCTAAGATGATGCAAAATCTGGCAGGAAACCTTCAGTAAAAACTCATCATGCACAAAGGTACTACAAGGAGACCATCTGTGAAAGAGAAGGAACTTTGCTGGTACAACACAAGATTCTGCACAAACCCCTATGAACAACATGGTTTTTACAATACAAGATACATTCAATTCCCTTGTTCTTCTCTGCTAGAGACATCTGCTGACAATAATGAAATAAAAATGGTAAAATCCATCTGAAGTTTTACCACTGGAAAATAAAAAGTCGTTTTAGCTGAAGAAGTAAAGGGTTAATCATTACACAAATTATACATCACAGAACTCACATTATAATTCACACTTTGGAAGACTGATATTCCATGGACAGGAAAGGTCTCATATTCAAGATCTATTTTGCAATATTCTTGGCTTTATTTTTTATTTAATTATTATTGTGAGTTTATTGGTGGCTGCCTGTAGTCAGTTCAAATCCCTTTTCATGTCACCACTTGGAAACTTAAGTTTTAAACGGAAGTCAGAAATATTCTTTAAACAAGTTGAAGTTCATACCAGCTCTTAAACATATATATCAGACAAAATGAATGCTCAATGTTTTGTGTATTCTAGTGTGTTCTTCCCCAAAGAAGAACATATATAAGAGTTAATCTGTTATTTTGTATTAAGGATGAATCCTTAACAGTCACAAGAAATGGCCCTCCCATGCACCTTTTCTTATCCATAAGAAATTTCTGAATGGTTGTTTTCCCTCACTTATTAGAAAGGAAACCAGTGTCAAAACAGTGAAATTTTCTGTCAAACCCAATTCTTGTTTTCTCACCAGCCCTCAGGAAATGTAGACTCATTTCCAGTTCTGCTGTAGACATTCATTATGACCTTGAGTAAATAATTTAATCTCCCCTCACCCCCCTTTCACTGCATTTGGAAAAGAGAAAAAAAATGTTTTTCATCTGTCTCCATTGTGTATTTCAGTCGTGAACTTTCTGGGCCAAGGACTGGCACTTACAATACAGCTGTGCAATGCTTAATATAATAAACCTGCAATACCTCCTGGGACATCCAGACACGAATGTAAAGCAAATGATGCAAATGATGGTCTGCACTACAAACTAGTTCTTATTTACACTTGCTGAAGAGTTCTACCATGAAATTGTTTGTATAGCTACTAAAAGTGCAGCAATCACTGTTAATATCTGCTTACAAATATAGAAGTATTTACAGGCTTTTGGAACACAAGGCAAAGTAGTCTCAAATTAGCAATCCTTCATATTACAGCAATCTGATGCAAAAAGTAATTGATAAAAAAGGCTATGTAGTTCAAATCCCTCAAAATTATTCACAGATGCAGACCAGTCTAAATTTAATGTCTCAAGTGCACTAAACTGCCTCTCATCATCCTCAACACTCCCATTGTCACTAGTGTTTGATACACTTGAGGAAATGGAAATGATTTGGAATCAATAACAGGACTTCAGAAAAAGCACTGATACACAATCAGATTGTGAGTCTCTTATGTACGGTGACTTATAATGGTGTGATTAGTAATGGTGCAATTTATATGAGGTGATTAGGCATATGATTTATATCTCATTGATAATGGTGTGAATTCAAAATCAGGATCCTCAACTTCATAGCTGACTGTTTCATGCTATGCTGCAAGTCGACTGGCAGAAGCTTTTCCTTTTCCATTGTTCTTCCCTAAGGATTAGTATTTAGACTTTACATTTTATCCCAGAGCAAATATACATGTTAAATTTGTGCAAAAAGTGAAATAAATCTTTCAGAAAATAATGTAACAGAAACAAACAAAAAAAACACAAAACACAGAATCACTGAAGTTTGAAGACAAAGTCCACTTTAAAAATCAGTTCACTTTAAAGCCTAGTTTGAAAAAAGGGCTGTCTTTAAAGACGTATACAGCCTTGAAACCTACCAAACAGTACTGCAAATAAGGGACTGACTGATACTAAAAAAATCCTCAAATGGCGGCTTGAGATCAAAAAGCCTCTCTTCAGTCCCATTTCTGCTTTTCTTGAGGAGAAATATCAAATCCCAGACTGGAATTATGCACCACTGTAACAATTAACTCCCAGAACTCCCAGAAAAATGCAAACACTGCTGTTTATACTCAGGATGAAATTAGACCCAGTAAAACAATCAATTTCTTGTATCAAACATTTCACGACTCTTAATGCTACACAAGGTGGAATACAGCAAAGCAAACAACAGAAGAGTGTTCTTAAAATAGCAGTGCATTTTTTTCTCCCAGAAAAAGCATCACGTCTATAACTTATACATGGATTGAACTTGGCAGCATGAGCATCTGAAATAGGCTCGAGGGTTTGCAATGCCACCTTAATGCATTGCTAGAAGGTAATGCTAATAAGGATTCCAGAGAAGCACAAGAAGAAACTGCATTCAGTTTCCCTGAAGGATCCACCACAGTACATTCAGAATGCTTTGTCAAAATGTGTATGAGAGTTTCTTGATACCATGGCAACTCCTTTTCTCATTTTAGTGAACTTTCCTTAGAAATTAGCAAAACTGAAAATTAATGCAACATGAAACCACAGAACATTGCAACCAGAAAAAGGATTTTAGCATGCTATTAGGAAAGCAATGTTATGCCTTCCTCTGGAGATTTCTTTCTAATAAACTAAATGCAAAGACAAATCTACTAAATACTTTGCATTTTGTAAGTATCTTCTTTTGCACACTACCAAAAACACGCACACATGTGCATATTGATTCCTATTTTCAAATATTCCAGAGCAATAGTCAAGTCATACATGGAGAATGGCAAGAGAGATACTTCTGCCACCTCTCCATACTCATAATTCCTGAAGTGGACGGCAGTCAATCTGGCACGCTGGCATGAACTCAAGCCTGCCTTTAATTGTGTTGGGTTGATGGCGCTTGCCACCTTGGGGCTGCTGTGCAACAAATTCCAAAGTGACGCATTCCTGACACGTGTCCCTATTCACTCATGTCTACAATGTGCTTCTGACACATCATCTCTTCTAGAAGAGGGATGATATGAACAGGAGATAAACCAGAAAAGAGTACTTGAGGTCATCTACAATATGCCATGGAAATCCCTAATATCCCAAAATAGCAAATACAATAGTGGTATTTATACTAATAAATGAGATCGGTCACTACACATTCTCCAGGGCCACTGACAACTGGTTGGACAGCTCACATCCAAATGGCCAACCACTCTTCCCTTCAAAATATGGTGGCCTCCTCCAGGTTGCCTACTGGAAACAATTCCTGGCCTGTGCTCTTCCTAAACCATGCCCAGACATTGGCTGAGGGAGTGCTAACTGGCACAGACCGAAACCTGCAGTGCTGAGATAGCTAGAGTAACTTTGGGTCTAGCCCACTACACGATAAGATCTTGTAAGGCATTAGCAGTAGTCAGAGAACACTACTTGCAAGTTGCAAAATAAATAACAGAAAAGTTTATCTCAAAGGTGAAGTTACTCATGCTAGTCAGACAGATAATCCTAAATGAATACTCATAAAAATTTTAACCACATTCACTCACTGTGAATTGTTTAATCACCATCACATATCTTTTCATACATACATAGTGTGAAGGGATTGAGGAGATTTGTAATGGTTCTCCCTGAACTGTGTATGTTTGGAGTCATGCAAGTTTAAAGTTATTTTTAAAAGTGCAAAAATAATAAAAACTCTAAAATACTCATGTAATCACTTTTCCATAGCATATAAAAATGTATGTTATGAATTTTTTTGACTGCCATATGTCCCTACTTTAAGATCCAACCGCTTGCAACCTTTCACAATTAGGAGCAAGTCTAAGATAACACTAGGATGGGATAATCTCTCTTTTCCAATGTTACAGTCTGGTTTTTAGTTCTTCAGTTACAAAGGAACAGACAGTAGGTTATGCTACTAAATGAGCTACTTTTTAATAAGCTACTTTTTTTTTTTTTAACTAAATGCTACTACTAAACTTCTGAGTTTCAGAATATGTAATTCGAAATAATAAAAAAAAACACATTAGAAGCTTATATTGCTATTATAAAAATTCCTCCTTGCACACATTTTCTAGACTATCCACAAAGGGTGAATAAAGAACTAATTTGCGCTCTAGATATTGCTTTAATCTTAAAAATAAAGTCAATTACCATCACTGCAAGATGGTACAGCTGACTGCTCTCTGAAGAGAGAGATCTTGTTTGGTTTTGCTTTTTTGTCAAAGAGTTTGTGAAAAGAATTGCAAAATATTGATAGAAATACCATTAAGGTGTTATATTTTTATGGGAACCAATAACTGCTACATGAGCAGAAAACTCAGTCACATTGCTGATGACTTAATTGAAATTATTCCTTAAAAATGGAACTACAGCTTATAATGAATTATAACTAGATGTGATACAAAATTAATGATTTCTCAAAAATGAAACTTCCATGAAACTCAGTATGAGGAGAGAGTAATGGGAAGAAAACAGTAATCCTTAAATCCTCTAAGCTTAAATCCTCCCAGAGTATCAGGGGAGTCCTGATGGTTTGGCATGCCTCCATCATAGCTGCAGCTATCTACAACAGTAAATCAGTCTGGACTCAAGATAATTCATATACTGAAGAAAAAGGTCAGGAGACATCAAGAAAAAGGAAATGAGGAAGGAAGCGAAACTTGGAAATAGAATATATTGAGAAAGAGAAAAAAACACTACAGCAAGAAAAGTAGATGGGTACAGAGATATTTTCACATGAGAGAAACATAAAGAGTATCTCTGAGGAGACAGAGAAGGTGCTAGAGTTATAGACAGATGTATGGTTAAAGATTCAAAGATAATGAATCTGAGAAGGAATAATTTGCAGTAACTTAGTAATGCAGGCATTCTCCCTAACCTAGTCTGTTCAAAAAGATTTCTCTTAATCAAATCACATTTTCAAATAAATCTTCAGAAGAATATTTCATTATGTATTGAAGGAAAAGCAATGGTTTAAAGGAATTTCTATTTTGAAAATTCCCAGAATTCCTAGAATTTTTATAAATTATAGCTTAGGCCAACCAGTTGGCATATTCCAAATTAATTATTAAGAACCGGTAATGTTGCTAGCTAAGCACAATACCGAAACAAACTTCAAGATTTTAACAAGGACTATGCATTCTGCTTAATAGTGGCTAAATCTAAACAGCAGACCCAGGAGCCCCCTGGAGCAGCTTGGGTCTTGGCAAGAGATCCTGCCTATGACCTGGGGGATGACAGGGGCACACACTGTCCCTTCAAACCCACCCTTCTGCATGGGAAGGAAACCCGGACACTCAACCCAGAGGGAAAGGTGGTGCACTCTGGTACTTGATCTAAATTATCTCACAATTAGGATTACAGCATCAGTGTTTTAGTAATATAATGCTTATCATTTCACTCAGCCATGTGTGAATTCTCTGTAATGCTTATTTGAAAGCATCTTCTCAATTTAAAACTCCAAATGTTTTCCGTATATTCTGGTTTTCATAATTACATGGGTGGGCTAAAATGGGATGAACACTTTTCAAATACACAGGGAATGCTGGGCCAAATCCTGGGGATCACAACCCTGCTGAGCCTTTACGGTTCAAGATCACTGTTGTCGGCATGCTAGGTACTCTGGACTTTTCAGGATTCAGCCCTATGGTAGCTGTCAGAATGAGTTAGATCAACAGAACAGACTTTGAAGGAAAGCCCAGCAAACCTATTCCTGAGGGCTGCATAAGATTTTGCAATAACTGTTATTACACTGCCTGTAAAGAAGTACAGACACACCAGAAAAAGGCTCTTCTATTTGTTTTTGTTTTGATGTGCTTGTTTGCTATTCAATAGCATATCACTAGTTATTCACCTGAGTTTTCTGACTTCCAGGTTTAAATTGCTCACTTTTCACGCTATGTACAAGGAATCTGGTTCTTGACAAGGCTGTTTTACTTGTCTGTAACCTTGTTTTTCCTGGAAAGTTTTGCTTACTGTTTCTACACAATTAATGAAAAAGTAAGCATACTATATAGCATGTATAATGTGCTTCTAAATGGTGATTAGAAGATGAAGTATTATCCTTACACATTTTACCCTTAAATGGAACTTCCATTCTTTGTGCTCAGTCATCCAGGCCCAACCCACCCCACTCCCCCCAAAAAACAAAGAGAAATAATGTGAGTGCTTTATTGCTATCTCCTATTTTCCCCTTTTTAGAAATGCAGCAGAGAATGAAGTAATCATTCTCTACATGAAGATTATATCCAAATAAGCAATGCCTAAAAGCTCCTAAAAACAATTCCTCTTCTCCTTTTCCAACAAACTCCTTCAGCAAGGAGTGACTCTGGATAAAATGGACGGATCCACTGGGTTCTGTCATGAGAGTGAGAAAAGCACATACACAGTTGAGGAACATTCATGGAAAATATGCTGTCAATAGCATCCTGATCTTTAAATTTAATGCCCATTAGCTTAAATGTCCATGAATGTAGCTTCTGTAACAGATAAACATGAAGAAATCTTTATCTACATAGCAAAAGCTGAACTTATACAGAACTGTACAGATCAAACTCACTACCCCAGATCTAGAATGAAGAACTTCACTCTAATGAGAAACCTGAAGGTTATCACATCCAAGAAAAGGGGAGACCTTATCCTACAACTGATTACCTCTTTTCACCCACAGAAGATTTCCTTCCCATCCTGGACCCAGATGTATTCCATAAAAATAAGGCTAAATGACAGCCCCTCTTTTCCACCATCTTTTGAGCTCCCAGACTCTATACCATTAGGCTATTTCAACAGAAAGGTGGAAGAACTGCACATCCTACAGAGTACCATATAAACAGATGGTTTAAACCCATAGCTGAGAAAGAAGCTTCTGGCCATTACTCCCACTTCCTTCATCTCAGAGCTGTGGTCAGGCATCCAAGAGAAGAGGAACAGTTTCAGTTTGAGAGCATCAGTTAGAAAGCTCCAGTTCAGAAGCTTGTTCTTGTCTTTTCTTACCAGCTGATTTAATGTCTTTTCCGTTAGGTGCTAACTGTTGCTAATTTCATTCCTAGGCATCTAATTCTTCCCATTCAATGCAGGTAACAGATGCCTCCAGCCTTGCTCCATTCCTAGACTCGCATCAGTTCCCAACTTGTACATGTGACAGTGCTATGCACCATAGTTTCCAACTTGCTTTAGAGACTGGTCTATATTAGCCTACTTCAAGGAAGAGAACTGAAGAGAAGACACCAGAGCTGGGAAGGACCCACAGAAGTATGCAACACTAGCAAGGATTACAGAACAAAGTTCCCAGAATCCGAACTCCTATGTGCACATCCTACCTCTAGCTTAAGAGTGTGGAAGGATGCTTAGGATACATGTGAACTGAATGAGAATCCTTTTCTCAAAATTCTCCCACAGCAGCAGTAGAGCATAGCTCTCCCTTGCTTGTCAAGCCATATTCTCTCTCCTTCGGTCTCTTAAAAACATTTAGGGACCTGCTTTGGGAGGTGATGAGAGAGATCTCTTGAGCTCTTATACAGAAGACATTCACTTTACATCAAACACCATCATCTCTATCACCCAACTGACCTATACCCTAAACAAAAGCAGAGAGCCCCTCAGCAAAGAGTTCTTAACAAGGTTGTACCTGAAGACGTAGAATACAATTCTAATAAAAGGTGGAATAGGCTTCCTGAACACACAATTTTGGTATATTTAGTTGGTTGGTATGGATGAAAGGAAGAAAAGGAAGCTTATGGAACAAAATCTAGAATTTTTCTGAGAGAGGAGAAAGAAAACAAATTCAGACCAAAGCATCCAAAAGATATTTAAACTACAGTGCACAAAAATAGGCACATTGATAAATGACCTGTAGTGATACAACTAGGCTAACCCTGTTCCTGCACGCACAGCTAGCTTCTCTAGGAATTTTAAATTGACAGGATTGCAATGAGGTTGAAAATCATTTTTATTTTTAGTAAATAAAGATCATTTTAAAGGCACAAATTTCTTCCAACAGAGCCAGCAATGTGTCAAAATTAAATAATTAGCACAATTATTTTCAGTCTTTTTAACAGGCCAGAAATAGCAACACTTGTTTCTGAGAGCTGTTTAAAACAAAAACTGAAACTTCAGAATTAGAGCTATGTTATTAAAATGTTTACTGAAATGAAGAAAGAGAAACCCCCCCAAGAACATTTTTTTCCTAATACATCTGGTTTTTAAGGAAGTTGAGATTTAGTTTGGAAAATGGCTTCTACATGCTGCAACCTTTACACCTCCAGATACCATGTAAGAATGAAATACTGCAAACTGACCAACGCAAGTTTCCAGAGTACAAGATAAAGCCAGAAACACAGGCTCAAGAAAATGAGATTCCACAGAGCGGAAACCAGAAACTAATGTTAGTAGTTGCAGCACCAACTGAACCATTATATTGATGGGTCCAAAAGGAAGTCAGAAACAGCTGTACATAGAATGGAAAATAAAAATCATAGAATGAAGTGAGTCATTTTTAACACCTCCAGAAGGACAAAGCTAACAGGAAAAGCAGATGCGTAATAATACTGGAGGCTCTTTAATCTGTTGGAGTCAACATATAGTATCCTTGAAAGTATACATTTATTTAGAATGACTAAATTTGAGTTTATTATGACCCATGCTTTCCACTACAAACAGCAACTAATCAAACAGTATGTAACAGTCTAAGAGCCACAGTTTCTAAAAGCTTTTGGGTATCTACAGACATACTGTTTTCTCAAGAGATTGAGGGAATGATTCAGGTTACTAAGTATATGTACTGAGCACCATTTTGGACACTCTAGAGCATCTCAGGCATCCAAATAATAGCCTGCCAGATGTGACATAGGATTTACAGGAAACTCACAGCCTTCTGGAACAGCACCTGGAGGTCACCCAGGATAGCCTGAGCACTACAAATTGGGTCTTAAGGTGTATTACTTCCAAGTAAATTTAAAGTGCCTCCAGAAATGGAGGCCCTGAAGAACACAAACTATCCTGTTCTATCATACAGAAATAGATGTAAAGAGATAAGTTCAAAAAAACATCCAATGCTCCACCTGCTAGATATCCAGTATCCGCACTCATATAGCTTGCTTACTTCACTTCTACAGTGGAAGTTCACCGCTGAGTTCTATAAACTCAAGCCAAACTCATTTTCCTACAAGTAAAAAAAGGAGTTAAGAAAAAAAATGAACATTTCAAACTTATGCAAAGATGTTACCAAAAAATAACATCCATGATCAAAGAAAGGGAGCAAACATTAAACATTTTTTTCTCTTCACCTACACAAGTAAAGACTAAACTTTTTTTTTTTTAATCTAAGTTAACAGTTCATATTTCTATGAAATTAAAACATTTAAGGTTTCCATACTGAATCTTGTCAAAGCACTTCAGAAATGCAGTGGACTAATTCAAAATCTGGGTCACACAGATGTTCTAGTATTTTAGCACATTTTCAGAAATGTTTAACCCCCTCTTTCCATAGACAAATAATAGAAACTTAAAAAAGGGGGGGGGGGACACACACTTCAGCTTCACCTTGCAGATCCAGGTTGGATATGTCAATCTGCTAAAAAAAAAAAAGGAAAGAAAAAAAAAATCATTCTTCCACATTTATACAGAAGAAGAAATAGCATGAATTTAGGATCTGATTTTGCTCCCAGCAGAATCAGTGGGAGATTGACCATTTCACTAAGCAAAAACAGAGTCTGACCTTATTATTCTGTTTTCCCAAAATATGGGAATCAGATTTGCTGCATGGATTAACTAATCTGATTATTCAGTAAAAGTGTCCACGTTATAATTTAATTACTTTAAACTATAGCATGTTCATGAATTTTCAGGATTTCAGCATGATCACCTCTCACCAAATGAGAGCACCTTAAAATGTGGCAGATGTAAGAATATGACTGAAATCAAAAACATACTCTTACTGCAATTTGTAATATAGAGTGACTCGGCTCTCATCTATTTCCTCATCCTTCATATCTTTAAATGTTTTTTAACATAATACAATTAACTGATGGTGTTTCCAGGTGTTCACTTAAAATGGTTTCCAAAAAATTATACTGTGTATAAATCTGGTCACTTAATAGTTGTTATTGAGCAATTAATTCAATTAATATATTAGAATTTTCCTAATATTTTTGTTTTACTTTCTGCTATGCTTAATCATAATCAATAATGATGGGCAGGAAATTGTCTTCCCCCTGAAAACCTAAAAGTTACTTTTGCCCCTTCCCACATCAGGACAAAAGTTAAGATTACTGAGATTTTTCACCAAACATGAATAGAGGCAGGAAAAAGGAAGAAGACTGACAGAAAGAAAGAGAGGGAGACAGACCTCAAAATAAAAATGGCACAGAACTCAGGGCATTCAATTGGGAAGTGAAAGACGAAGGGTTAAATTCAGGTTCCCTGCCTGACAAGGACAAGATATGAAATATCTGGGTTACGTCCTGGATGACTCTCCTAACCGCTCACTAGGATTCTAGTGTGGATGAATCCTGCTCCTGCTATAAGGAACATCGCTGTACCTTACATAAGTATCAGCTTGGTATACACTCACCATGCAAATTATTTACCCAGCTTTTCAAATGTTACAGCTGGAATAAATTCCAGTACCAGTACTTCTGCACAAGGCACAGTCAGCCCTTAACTACAAGAAAAGTTTGCTGCTTGCAGTTTCCCACATTTGTACCAAGAATCCCCTCTGAGACCATACTATTAAAGTGTTAGGGAATCTGCTGCATTCATATGAAGGAAAAGCAAAACAAATCAACAACAACAACAACAACAAAAAATCAACATTTTGGCTTGGAAGACATTTTGCTAAAAACACTCACAACTAGTACCACTGAGGAACATCTTGAGTGAGCAGACTCTCAGCATCCTCAATTTCAGAGATTTTTGAGATTACTGAAAAAACTACTCTGACTTGTTCAGAACTGTACAGACTATTTCATTAGCACACATTTGTACACATTCTGAGATTGTTTGCACATCCAGGAGAATGCAACATGTTCAAATACTTTAGATTCATACTACATGGGATGGTATAACCACATTAGCATTTTCATTTTATGGATATAGACCAGTGTCCTACAAGTCATATATATTCATAAAAGGCAGAAAACCAAAGAAGAAAAAAATGGATCCTTTCTACAGGCTGCAGAAGAGCTGCAAAACCACTCTATGAGCTTTCTAGTCCCGTTGCTGAAATGACCTCCAAAAGCAGTCTTCTCACAGCATGGATGATGAGAAAATCTTCACATTACCTATCAGATTGCTGTTTAAATTACTTGTCATACTGAGTGCTTAGAAAGAATCAGGTACTTGCAATTTTCTAATTGTGTAAAGAGAATCAGTTCACACTATTTGCAATAAGCAGAGGTATCTTTTGCACCCTTCGTGGTATTTTTAAACTTACCCACATTTATACATTTCTACTGAAAATAAATTACACTGGTATGACAGCCTTAACCACAGCAGTTTGAGAAAATGCAGCATCCTCTTAAATCAAACACAGTATTACATAACTGAAGCTGAGATTAAACTGAAAAGGTTGGACAGCATAGAAGGCATGCATTCAGATTCCTATTTAACATTTCATATCATCAGCCATTGTCCCTCATTGAGGTTTGAAACTTTGTTACCAGTCGTGTGGGTGTGCATTCATGAGTCAGGGCCAATATGAACATTTTACTGGAATTCTGTCCTACTCCTGTTTCCTTGGAAAACTATTTAGCAAAAAGATGTGCATTTAAAATCATAAATAAAAGTATTCTTTTCTCTTTCTTTTCAGCACAGAAAGTGTAAGCACATTTACCTTCTGCAGTTAACTAATGAAGATACTATTTTGATGTGCAACAAAGCCCAGTAAGTCACTCACAGAGTAGCTGAAGTGGGTGGTAATTCAGTTACAGACACAGAAACCCAAGCATACAAAGCAATCACACACTGATTTAAGTTAATGAATACAGACTTCAATATTGTTCTCTGATATAGAATAAAATAATAGCTTAGTGTTGAAAAAAGACATTTCTCAATCCTGATTCTGTCACCTTCAGTTGAACTGCACAAAACATTTCTACCCTCAAAAAATCCTATTAATTTCTCTTAGTTAGCTTTGGGAGAAGTTGTGGGGGAAACAATAGTAACTGAAGCTGAACCCTACTTTGCTGCAGAATGATAATGAATACCTTTTTATTGCTAAAGTTTTTATACTCTCATGAAACGACTACCCATAGATATATGTGTTAAATATCTGTATATGAGACCAAAATCAGGACAGAAATGTTAACTCTCTATGCATTTTCCAAATGGAAATTTTGGGAGAGAAAAGGTAATCTCCTCATAAACTGACCAAGTTAGGAACATTTCTTAAAACAATGTAAAAAAAAAAAAAATCAAAGATGTGTTACGGATTTTTATTTTTAAAGAAGGGGGCACATTGCATTAGAACATCAAAAATGTTCTATTCCAGGCTTAAATTCAGAAGAATAAAGGAAAGTAAGTAGTGTTTTAAAAAAATAAAAATAAATCTATAACACTCTGTAATTACATATAATAAATGACAATGTTTTAAGCACAGTTATTGATTTTACTAGGTACAATATGAATTTGTTCAACATGTGATGGCTTAAAATATGCTTTTACTCCTTATCGTTTATTCGTTTTAAAACATGCATTCACTATGATCGTCTGATGCTTTTACTCACTCCTTACTGTCCATCTATACCATACAGAATTAATTATTGAAATGACTTACTTATTTAAATCAAAGCCCTTTTTCAGGTTTTAACAAGCTTACATCTAATATGTATTTGTAGTCAATGCAGACTTTTTAATGAACTCAATATAGAAAAACATGAAGGTTTTAAGACAAAATAATAATGATGCTATGCAAAGCTACTTCTTTCCTATAAAAACATTCAGACTTTTGTCCTACAACATTTCAGAAATCTATATGACATAAAGGAGTCAATCCCTCATCTGTAGTCTTCTAAAAGCAGATGCCACTGTATTCATATTCTGATAAAGGTAATGATCAGCTACTAAATAATGGAAAAATCTTATTCAATTCAGAAACGAAAGTTCCGGTTAACTGTCATACGAGAAGTCCACTCATTAGTATACATATGCATATATATAATCTCATATATGTAAGTAAAATTCTTAACTATTCAGGTATCTTTTCAGTACTATTTTCAGTCTGACCTGGCATTTCTTGGCTCCAGGCGCAGAGACATTGGTTCCAGAATATGGGCATGAACCATTAATATAAAAAATTAGTAATTCATGCACTCAATTCATTCACAGAGGTGAGAACACTGACTTAGAATGATAAATTATCTTACTAGTAAGAGCTCTGAGATAATCCTCTTCAGAAAATGGATTGGAGGGTTTAATCAGTGTCCTGCTTTTTCCTTTATGTGACATCCAAAATGAACTATTGTTCACTATACATATACACGTGTATACACACTATGGGTTATATCCTCATTTCTCTTTCCTAAAAATTAGTCCTACCAGCAGGCATTAGTGAATTATTATTTTTTAGTATTTTCCTTGAGCTAATTTTTTTTGACAATTTAAGCATGTTTTAGCAGAAGGTGCCTGAAAAATTAATAATACAGATTATCTTAATTTTTTACATAATGGTAATAGAACAGTTTTTGTTTAATACATTTTTAAAATAATAACATGTTCCTTCCCCAGTAATTATCAACTGTTCAGGAAGATTTATAGCTGTTAAATATGCCTTAGTCCTCAAAAATATTTTCATAATAAGAAGCTTGATAGAAGAACTAACGAAAATAGCAGTAACAGTATTACTTAATACAATGGCCTTTGTTTTCAGCCCTGCTTAGTACAGTAAGTCTTATGCATGCAAGGACTTAAGTACATCTCTAGCTATATGCACAGTCAATAGTCCTATCAAAGCCTCTGTAAATTTAAGCTTTTACTAGTTTATGTATAAAATGTAACATTTTATATATTAAATATAAATAAAAGTATATATAAATATATTAAAGAGCTTGACTGATACTTGGTTGACTTATAAGCTTGACTGATATATGCAAGGCTTGATTGATATGCTCCTCACAAATTGCTGTTAAATGTAATTCACTTGGAAGTTTATAAAAATAAAATATGTATTGAAAGATATATTCCAAACAGTATGGCAGATATTAATTTCAGATATACGGACAACATTAATACAATAATCCTAGTAAAAATCTGGAAAGTCAAGTAGCCAAGCCAAAACTGTCAAATTTATACCTGCCCAGATTCTGGAGCATGGCTGTGTGAAAATGCTCTGCAAGCCAGGAGTAAAGAGGTACAGTGGTGACAGTGCAGTCACACAATAAATGCTCCAGGTTTCTTTATGTATAGCTTTCAGTAGTAGAAGAAAGTTAAAATTTTGCTACAGAGCCTGATTCTGAGGGAAGAAATATTTTGAGAGCAGGAAAAGCACACGAGTTCCTGATTTAGGTTATATGCTGGTTTTACCGCATCATTTTTGTTAAAGAAACCCATTTGATCTTGCCCATTTTAATTACAGGGTACCAAATTACAGGGTACCGAACCTATTTCACACCTGCTTACTGAGCCTGAGCAATGCTTTATAGTGGAAAGGAAATGAGAAGGACCAGGAATATGAATGAAACTAAACATAAGCATTTAATAAATTCCTCCTTCCCTTCAAAATCAGTTCTAATCATCTATTGTGAAATATATTTGGGCTTGGTCCACAGAAGCTTTAATTCAAATAAACAGATCTCAATCTCTCCTTTATCTACCATTACAGGATACATTTTCTTGAGTTACTATTTAATTATTTTTCTAGTAGTACACTGCATACTATTCCTTTAAGAAAGCAATCTATAGCATTATATTCCAAAATGGCTGGGAAAACCTTTGTCATGATTCAGAAGTTGCAACATGTTAGATATTCATAAGCTTTCAAAGCTGGTGGTTGAAGATATAATGAAAGGATCTAAGGTTTATGCATGAATCAGCTTCCCCTTGCCATAATGTCATGGTGCAGTGATCCCTGCAGAGCTGTAAGACTTGATTTAAAATGGAAATGCTCAACACACTTGAGCCAGCAGGATTAAACTTCCAACATCTTGCATATATTACCTCTGTGCTGAAACTACTATGAGAAAAACTTGTTACAGTTACTGAGGTTTTATAGCACTCCATAGGAAAACTCTCTTTAGGTGACTCCAGTACCCTTTCAGTGCAAAAATAAATATGCATGTATATTTAACACAACTATCCCTGTTTGGGCAGGTGGTTTTAAGAGGAAAGAATTTTATCTTCAACAGTTTCCTCTTTGATTGTTTTGATGAAATTAACAATTTTTTAAAATCTGATGTTGCCGATGGTCAGCACTTCTCCAATTAGACTAGACTCAGTTACACTTTGCTGAAGGACAGTACGGTCCAATTTTTTTGGATAACTTCCAATTCCACCCCATGAATTACCTGCAGTGCTGTACCTTTGCCCCAGCTGTTAAAATTCAAAAAGGTTGTGTTAGAATGAACTGCTTTGTTAACATTTGCCTTTACTACCTAGATTGTAACCCTCTGAATCACCAAGAATTATCAAAGAGGGATGAGTCTAACCCATTTCTCTTGAAGGATACAATTACACTCATGGCAGTGAACATCTTGCTTAATTGTTCACCAGCCTGCAAAAAGACTGCACCATCTCTCAGTCAAAACCATGAAGCTGCCTAATGACACCACCTTAAGAGGTATCAAACTACAGTTAGATCCCAGCACTCACTCCTGATGACCTGTCAACACAGCTTTGACCGAGACTTACATTCACAATCTAAAACGACTATTTGTTGTTGGGTACATTACATGAATTAGTGCAACCTACCCACTACAGCACTATGGAACAGAGCCTCTGCCATACATATCTTCCAGTCACCTTCAAATGACGTATTGAGTAATCTTACATTGTTTCAGASGTCCCTCAGTAGTAGATGACCATTGTTCCCTTCTCTTTTGCGGAAGTTCAGAAACCTAACTTAAAAGTAATACCGGCAATACAACTCGTTTATCTAAAGACTGCTCTGCAAATGAGCTCAGTGCAGAGAAGTTTGAGCTTTCCCTTAAATAGTTTTACAGTTTGGGGTGAGGGAGGGCTTTTTTGGTTTTTCCTCTCTTTTTCTAAGCGGCTGGAGGTGCACGCTGCAAGTTTTGCCGCCGCTGCTGAAGGCCCGGAGGTGCCCGTGGGGTGCAGGAGCGCCCCGGGCGGCGGCCGCGGGCTGCCATCTGCTGGCCGCCGGGCTGCCGCCCTCCGCCGGGGCTGCCCCGCACAAGCGGCGTTTCCCAAAGCATTCTGCGGGGTTTCCGCTGCCACAGAGCATGCTGGCTTGTTTGGGGCTTTTTGATAAGAAAAAATAAAAAGCAGCAATATTTTAATTGTAGATTTTACAAAAAATTTTCGTTTTGCTTAGGAAGAAGCAGTGGCCTTTTTCTGCTGAGGCCAGTGTCCTATTAAGGTGACTGTCCCTACTTCTGTTAAGGAAGATCACCTTGTGGGAGTGAAATACCTGGACAACTACTGAAGCATTTTCAATTTTATATTATACTACATTGCTGTAGCCTTTTATTACGCCTGCATTGTTTAACTGTTGATAGTGGTGGTTTTGGACATACATTATTATTTCAGAATAGTGTATGAAGGATCTGCAGAATTTTAGTTTTTCAAATAAGAACGAATCCAAAAGAAGATAAAGTAGATGAAAACAGATGGATTGTCCTCATCTCTTTGTGCATGCAGTTCTGTGCAACCACCTGCTAAATTTTGCCTGGAATGGCAAATACTTGTCTTCAGAATTCCTTGTCCTTGAGTCAAACGTTTCTTGCAAGGTAATCAAGGAAATATTACATCTATTTTTGGCATGTGCTTCACTGGTCAATCAAAACCAACTGACAGGCAACTGCAGTGACCCATCAGTGATAACTGAGGTGTCTTAAAACAAGTACCTGTTCATATCTTAATTTGGTGCTCTTCAAACTGCTTATTCATTATTATTTGGTGCTCTTCAAACTGCTTTGACTGGGTTCAGACAAAGGGAAACCCAAAACGTGGGCACTAACTCCCTTATGCTGGAAGTCTCAAAGCCCATCACTGCAGCCTATCATCTACGTGGGTCATCTAAATACTGTAAGACTTCTCCAAGGAAGATAGCTAAGCTCAAGAATGCACATGTGCGCACACACACACAAAACTTGATGGGGTTGGAGAAAAATATAATTCCTTTCCTTCTCAAAGATCAGGTGGCTCCCTTTGTCTCTAGTACTAGTAGGAAAAACTCTTCTGATGTTTTACATAAATTATTTTCAGGATTTCACTGACTTTACAGAATAGGGAAACACAGAAAGACCTGTCTCACATTTTGCAGAACACCATCTAGACCACTAAGCAACACCATCACTGACAGTCCCAGTAGCATATCCTGCAAACGCTAACCACATACAATTCTGGGTGCTGGAAATCCTCATGACCTAAGGAAGCAAGAACTCCCCAAACAGCTCTCAAAGATTAGGAAAGCAGCCTTACTCTGGCTGGTTATGTGCTCTGACCTTTTCTGCCTTCAGCTGTGTGTGAACTGCATCTCCTACGCTTGCACCTGCCACTGAAAGCTGCCGGGGGCGAGCTGTGCACCACCCACCGCAGCAGGTGTGCCAAGGCATCTCTTCGGCATCGCCTCATAACGTAGGTGAGTTGGGAGGGGAGAAAAGAGCTGCCAGTGGAGGGGAATTGCTCTCGCTGATCGCTAGCCTCCAGCACCTCGCGGGCCCCGGGGAGAAGCGCGGCACTTCCACGCCTCGGGAACGACAGGCAGCGCTCAGGGACCCGACCCGGCCCGCGCGGCGCCCGCAGCCCCGGCTGCGGTGCCTTTGCCGCCGCCTCGCTCGCCTGGGACGAGCTCGACGCCTCGCTCGGCCCCGCCGAAAGGCTCCTGAAGCGAGAGTCACGGCACCCGCTCCCCTATGACCCCCCCCCACCACCACCAAAACGGCTCTCTCCTGGGAGCGAGAGCAAGCGCGCCGCGCCCGCTTTAGCCTCCGTGGGCTCTGTGCCACGCGTGGGGCCGGGCCCTGCCCCGCCACGGGCGGAGCCAGCGCGCAGCGCCGCCGGGCGCCCCTCGCCGTTACCGCCGCTCCGCGCCACGCACGGCGGGGGCCGCGAGCACAGGACGGGCTGCTGCCCCGGCGCCCCGTCACGGCGGCCGCCAAGCGGAGGGCCTGCGGGAGCGGCGGGGCGACGCGCTGTAACATGGAGAACGGCGCCGGGCAAAATGGCTGATCCCCGCGGCCGCCATGGGCGGGACCTCGGCCCGCCGGGGCTGCGCGCCCCCCGGCTCGGCGGAGCCCCGCGGAGCCGCGGCCGGCCCCACGGCGGGGGCAGAGCCGCGCAGCCTTATGTAACGCGTGGGGCGAGCCGCGGCGGGGGCGGCGGGAACCATTTTAAACCTGTGCCAGGTCGCCGAGCGCCACCGAGCAGCCCGGGGGGCGTAGCCGCTCCCCCCCTCCCCCGCACCACCCCGACCCCCGGGGCCAGGCGTCGGCTCCCCCACC
>NW_020451049.1:2870801-2941144 GCF_003343035.1 Apteryx rowi | reverse complement strand
CAGCACCGCGGACAGAGGCGCGCGGCGACCGCGGGACTCGGCGGGCTCCGGGCCCGCTCCGGTGGGGCCGAGCCTCCCCCCGCCCTCGGGCCGCGGCGGCGAAAGGAAACAAAATCGCCTCCCCCAGGGGAGCGAGGAGGGAAAGGCGGGGGCTGCGGGGGCCCTGGGGCAGCACCCCGGGCCGCGGCGGCGAGGGAGGTGGCCCCGGCCCCGCGCAGCTCTCGGGGGCGCCGTTATTATAATTTTTTCCCCCGGAGCAAGTGCATCTCGAGCTGGGTCCCTGAGCCCAAACGCCTCCTCGCAGGTGCATTTTCACACACACACACACCCCCAGCACGTAGGAGCCCATCGTACTTGGACTGCTTAAGGGAATAAAAAATCAATGACACGAATCCATCACACGCCGATTTCTCTCTGTGACAGCGGGGGACATTACCTTAGATGGGCAGCAGAAATGCAAAAAAACCACCACAAACCAAAAAAAACCAGAGCTCTATTTTTTTAGAGAGTGTCTTCCCAATTTCACTATTTTTTCCTTAATCCGGGATTCACCTGAATGCATTTTTGGTGTATCCACCTTCCAGATATATCTGAAAGGCATATTTTAAACTGCTTTGCCCAAAATAGAGAAGTTAATATGCAGGAAGGTTTAAAACTATCCAGATATTTAATTCTCACATCCAGTGGGGATTTATTTTTCAAAATGGATTCCAGCTGTATTAGCTAGACCTCTTAGCTAAATTTAACATTTTTCACTTTCCATAAAATCTGTTGCTAGCATGCACCACACACACACAGAAATGTCTTGTAGAAGAACAACATTGTAACACAGACTGTGACAATAAATCTGCTATTAAATGATTATTTGTTGGTATATTTTTCAAAAAATTTATTCTTTTATCTCTGGCAATAAAGAGGAGGAATATCCATGTAGCAAGAATACTGATCTCACATTGCATTTCCCTTTTTCATTATTAAATTACATGATTCTCCTTTCTGGAGACAAAAAAGGTCTCAAAGCTTCAGCTATTCAGATGTCAATATAAGTACATATCCTGAACACATAGAAAGTAGACAGTTTAAGACCATTTACCCATTACTAATTCAAGACAAGTATAGTTTCACTAGAGTCATTTCACCAGAAAATTCTGCACTAGTTTCTGCCTGTACTTGTGTCATCACTGAAAACCAGAGAATGAGATGAGCCTAAAAAAAAAAAAAGAGAGAGAGCTTTAACATTAGGAGTTTATAGACCCCATTGTCTTAATTGGGTGGAATGGCAGAGTCGCTACGGTCCTGTCCTACTCTCTCCCCTTTCCTTACAAGGCCTGGTCCCTCCCAGTAGTCAGATTTTGGGCTCCATGACAAAATCGACCACTGAATTCTGAGAGAGGAGCAAACAGTATCACTGTAATGACTGATGGATTAAGATATCTGAGGAGAGCTTGCATTTAGGTAATCCTTGCTGTGCATTGGACAATGAGATGTACAGGCATTTTCTTTCAATAAATGCTTTAGTTGCAATATTGCCAATTTGCCTTTAACCTTAGCACTGATAAATCAGTCCTATGCAACTTTTTTCACCCAAGTCTGAGAAAGTAAGTTCCTTATGAATACTGAAAGAGGTTAAAATGCAGCAAAAAGATCTCAGGTGGAGGATTATATTCTAATATTAAAAAAAATCCTGTTTGCCAATATACACTACAGCTGCATAATAAAGTAAAAAATATAAAAAAAAMCCCTAAGTATGCCAGTATAAAGATGAAATCTAGAAGAATCCCACTCTTCAAACCAATTGCCTTTACAATTTTGGAAAGGATTCATCTCTCAGCTGTTTTTTTCTCTTAGAGAACATTGCTGTTGCACGTGCACATCAAGACCTTTGCCAGAATCATAATAATTGGTGGTGATGCATGCTTCATCTGCTTAGACAGTAAAATGTTATTTTATTATTTATACTGCAGTCATGTATAAATGCTAAACTAAGTTTGGATCCTGCTGTAGTAGGCACTATGCACCAAGCAACCTCACCTGAGTCAAACAGTTTGTAGATGAAGGTCTTGAACTTGCATTCTGTTGTGATAGTGTCCTTGTTATATCTTTCAGGTTAAAGACCTACAAGATATAGCATAGCAGGTAAGTAAAATAAAAGAGTGACCTGAGTAAGAAATTAATTACCTATTACAATTGGGTTTTTAGCATAGACTACCTTTGTGCACTATTCGTAAGTGTTATGGCAAGTTAATAGCAACTGTCATAGTAATCAAAACAGATATCACCCTGATTGTTGATTTTCTAATGACTGCTTTTCCAATAGAGGATTGTGTGTATGTTTATGTATAGATCATACATGTGTGTGTGTATGTGCATGCATGTAAATTTTGTATCATGTCAGAATATACAGAAAAAAATGTCAAATTAGAAGTGACATGGCCATTTCTACTGCTGATGTGCCAGAGAAAAATAGAAGATTTCAACAGAGATGAATAAGTACAAAAGGACAGAATGGGCTAGGGAATGAGAATGAAAACAGTTTAATCAAAATTTAATAACAGGAAAAAATGCTGATAATAAAATAAGGCCTTCTTTAACTCTCCATTTTTTATAACAGTCCTATGTTAATCAAAAAGATGCAAGCAGGCAAAGGAGAAAAAAGAAATTTATAGGTGATAGTAATTTATGACCACATACTAAGAATAGACATACTCATTAACACAGTGTATTAAAAAATCAGATTACTGGGAATCACATTCAATCCTTTTGCACAAGAAAGGGAAAGACTCTAGCAAGAGGTAAGTAAGGACTGTAATCTTAAAATGAGAAAACTATATTCTCATGTGCATTCTTCTAAATCCACCATAAACCCTCATACAAAAATGCATTAATTCAGAATCTGAATACAGCATCAATGCAAGGGACTGCTAATAATAAGCATCAATCACTTGTTGAAAGGAACATAGCAAAGCAATAATAATGAAAATAAAGATAGATGACAGAAGGCCAGTTATCAAATAATAAGATGTCAAACCCTTGAAAGCCTGAATACCTAATCCTAATTCCATAAAAGTCCAGGAGAGAGTTGCTACTTATTGCAAAAAATGCAAGATTCAATCATGGACATATCTGATTTAATAGATCATAATGGATAATATTCTGAAGTAGTTTGCGAGCAAGCCAAAAGGGCTAATATGTGTACTATTCAACAATAAATAGGAGCTTGTCAGGAAACACATTTTCTCACTGTTTCACCCTGGCACAATCCTGGTTGAGACAGTGCGGGCAATTCAGTTGAACATGGATATATTCAGTGATGCTGAGGAGACATGGAAAGACACAGAAATGACTGAAGAACTGGAATTCTTGCCTTGCAGTCAGAAACATTTAAAGATCACTCCATGTACTTATGAAAAAGATGGTTCAGGAATGACTTGATGACATGGAGTACACACTTCAGAAAAATAACTTTGATAATATAAAGCATTTTAATTAAGGAGATAGATGCTGAAAAAATCCCATAATTGAATGTTGATATTAATCATATTCAGATTAGAAATAAAGTTTATAATTTGTTTTGCTGTTTCAGCTGTGAGTGTGATTAACCATTGCAATCACATGCTGAGGGATGTAGTGAATTCTTCAGCACTGGAAAATGTTCAGTGAAGACTAGATTCTTTTCAAAAAATCCCTGTTGAAAAAGTTAAATTCTGAGAACTCTAGCCAGAGCTCCAACAAAATTGTTATAGTCCCTTTTGGCTCTATATACTATCTGTATTTGTTTGTTATATTCAGAATTATTTTCATATGAAAAATATTTATTAGAAGAAATCTTAAAGTATGCCATTTTGTAGGATGCAAAAAATGCTACACCCAATATATTAGTCCTTTAAATTTTTGGCTGGTCAGGAAACTCTTCCCTTCAAAAAATAATTTGTTGTCTTTAGACTTCTGAAATCCGAAGAACCTTTGCAAATATCAGTAAATGTAAATAAAGAGGAAATACAAATTAAAATTTCAAGTTCCAAATCTTTCTTAAATTGTTTAGTCTCATATGTTCATTCTGGATCTTGAGTCTTTTTAAAAATAAAAAGTACATCCTGATCTCCCATGCTCATTCAGCTTCCTCTTCTGATTAACAAACATGTGCTGTTCCCATAAACAGTACATACACCCAGTGATGATGTGTGATAGGAAATAGCTTATGCTAACTTCTGTTATATGATACTGATGGTGAAAAAAGCTACATAATTACCTACTGTTATAAATAAGGTAAGAAAGTAATGTTGTAATCACACTATTATAAGCTTCTTTTGCTGTATGGCAGCGACAGTATAGTTTGTTACTAGTGTAGGTAAATGATTGTAAGAAATTTATAGTGAAGTGGAATTTAATACATTTATCCAAGCTCCTTGCATTCTTCTTATTTGTAATAAATGTTATATTTATTTTGCAGATAAAATCAGTCAGGTATGTGCTGAGCTATCTGTGTGTGTGGAAAATCAAGTTTACTACGGATTACTTCAATCTATTCTACTGAGATTATGGCAAATTGTATTATTAAGGCACTGGAAAACGATAACAGGCTCTCTTTCAGATTAGATTATGCATCCTAGATCCGATTCTTGTCTGGCAAGATCTTTCCTTTAGAAGGGTCAAGATCTTCCCATTTCTTCCAACAGGATTGTTTTGTCCCAAGGAATACATTTCTTACTCCCATCCAAATTATTCCCTACCTACCTGCTACCTCCCTTCTTCCTTCCTGTCTTCTTCCTCACCTGATTTTCCATCTGTTTTGTTCAAAGCATGGCCATCAAAACATCTTTTTCTCTGTTGTTAGTTTGATTTCACCGTCCATGTCCCCGCTGTGGAGCACAGCTAATTCAAATGCATTGGTTTTTTGCTTTAAGACTGTAACGCTCAGCCTTGATCCTCTCTCTTCTAATCTGCCACCTTTCCCATATGTTCCACTAGCAATGCCAGCCTTGACTCTAGTGACTTTTTTTATTCTCTTCATGTTCTTCTCCATGCTGACATCTCTGTTTGAAATATGAAGCCTATACCCATTCTTCAGGTCAGTTCTTAATCACTGAAATTCTACTTTAAGCCTTGCATCTATTCCGTCACCTGTGAGAAATGTATTACTCATTATTCATAAAGAAAAGCCCTTTGGAACTGATGAAGACATAGGATTTCATACACTGGTGGAATATATGCTACTGAGATACGGTAACTGTCAAATAACCTTCTATCAGTCTCAGTTCTCTTCATTTACAAGCAACATGCTAAAATGTTAAAAGGCTGCCAGGAATGACAAGCTGACAAGAATGTTATAGTCCACTCTGTCGACACCTGGGGTGTGCGTTTGTTGTTAATCATTCTCTGATTTTCACTCACCCGTCACTTGGGTCTTTTCTCTGGACACCAGAAGTAATTTCCTGAAAACGAGGTGTTTTTTCCCCAGCATCACACATAGATGACATACCCTTCAAAATCCTGAACAATGCTAGTGAGGAGTAGATCCAGACCCATAAATTATAGGGAGATTAGGAAATAAGACTAATATATGCCACTGATAATAACATCTTTGTGTATGCATGCTCTAACTTTCCTTTATAACTGCACTTAACTGTACGAATAGTAGGAAGCTGTTCCTGTCATTACAGTGGGAGAGAGTGCTGAGGTAATACTTCGAACAACGGTGCTGGACAAATATTGGTCCATGGGAAATGGACCATGTAATGATCATTTTTAACATGGAGAAGGCACGTTCTTGGTTTAATGTTTCATTCATAAAAACAATCCATAAAATATATGACTACCCTGCCTATCATAGAAACATGAAGGAATCAGCTGATCTTTTCAGAATTTGAACCTGTTAGAAATCTGATAGCTTGACAAGGTCAAAGAATATCAATGACTTGACTTCTTTTTATATATGGACAAGGTAAAATTGCTTTATGAATACTGAACTATTATAACGAATGAAAGCTCTAACAGTGGTACTACACTGCTTGTCAATACGATGTCATCTGTTATATGACCTCACACAAGATTCAAGATAGCATTCAAATAAGCTTTTCAAAGATGCTTTGAACAATAGCAGGACTAATGAATTCCTAAGTCTTAATGTTAAACTCCTTAATCCAAGTAGGATGGCTTTTCATAATATTCCACAGTAGATCTCTCTTCCTGGGCTTCCTGTCTGAAATAATGTGTGCGCAATCCTGTTCACATCCTTTGAAGTAATATGTGAAGGCCAAGAGCTCTTTTGAGCCACAGGGAAGGCTACAATGACAACACTGGTGTTAACCCTGCTTTTTGGCGGTGAGGCCACACTCGTCAGCAAGAGAGCCGCCAGCGGGGTGGGACCACATGATTGCCACCTCGGCGCGCCGGGTCAGGGTGCCCAGGTGCTCACCAGAGCTAGCTCGCAGTGTAACTCAACGTATCATGGGAACAGGGAGCTTTTCTGCTCCCTCCACAGTACAAGACGAACAAAATTCAGGGTGGTCACTAAGGGAGTCAATGACACCTCAATTTTCCATCTTCTACAAGGGTGTTTCCCTTTTGAGTATTATAGAAGTGTCAAAAGATATACAGGCTTCAGTCTCTATCTATACCAAGACCACTAGTCACAGGCATACCCTCTTGACGTTGAACTGGCAGTGTAATACGGCCTTACGTGTCCTTCGATACCTGAGAATTAGGTCATAGATTCATTTATGAACAATTTTTGTAAAGCCGGGTATTCTTTGTTCTGAACTTTTGCAAATAAAAAACTGCCTGCTTTCAAAAACAGCAATGTTCATAGTATGGATTTAGTTTAAACATTGGTTAGATTATTACCGTGTGTTTAACTGACATTGTATTGTAGCTTTATAGTGTTGTCATGGCTATGTGGAAAATGAGGAGAAATTAAAGTTACAGTGACTAAGAGATTAAATATGGCTCAGGCAAACATTTCCTGTTATTTTTCATAAAAATCATAGAAAATGGATAGCAATCATCCAAAAACATTCAAGCAAATGTTAAATAATATATTTTAAGAAACATATAAATAAATGATAGATTGTACTGTTGCAGAAATTATACTACGGAGATCAAGTACTTAGCAATATTAAAAATAAATTAAACCAGAGAAATAGACAGAATTGCATTAGACAAGATAATAATTCCTTTCTTCATGAAATAGCCCACAAATAGAAAGATATTTTTGGTTAATTACCCAGTACTAGCATCTTACACTGTTGAAAAATTCTATCGAAACCGAGATATGAGATTAAAAGRACTGTTTTGATTTGAAACATCAGCTCTCTTGTTCTTATCATTATGATCTTAAAGCAACAGAAACATCTTTTGGGTTCACTGTTTACTTGTTTGGCATCAATGATTTTTATTCTGAGGAAAACCTCTTGCCAAGAAGCAGCTCACTTGAGTTATCACTGAAATGTATAGAATTTTGCTCAATATAAATTTATTTTTAATTCTGAAAAAACACTTCAGTGATTCAGTCCCAGAACTAGTTCCCAGTGTAAATAAGAGGTATTTTTACATTCACCTCTGCATGGACATATCTTTCTAGAGATAATTATCTTCTAGAGATAATTATGATGCAATGTGGTGTTAATGACAAAAAACAGAAAAACAGAGAAAAAACAGATGTGTAAAAAAAAGACAATTCTTATGAGGCACTTAATTACGCACTTAGTACTTGAGATACATCTACATCAGAGTAAATTCCCAGAATATTGCATTCTTCCACTTGCATAATTGCTTTAAATATAAGATTTAAGAGCAGAGCTTAGAGTACAGAGTGTTCTGCTTATAATATTTGTGGCATTAAAGACAACATGAATGATTCTGTTTTTCTTTACTGAAACTTCATTCTTGTTACAAAGGAAAATGAATAACTAACTGCTAGCCAATTATTAGTGTCTTGTAGTTGTCATTTAACCTAACACTAACAATATTCCTTGCTAATTGCAATGCCCTAATGAGACGTATGTGCAAAAATGATGTGCACAGATAGCTGGGTTCTAAACAATTTTAAATTTAGTTTTCTTTCATTACAAGTCAATGTACATCGGGCAATAAAAGCTTAGAAAGAATGGATTTAAGAGACAAGCTGTTGAAACATAAACTAGCAGAAGTTTCAAGGGCAGTTCAAAGACAGCAGTTAAAGTATACCACCAAAAGCTGACCTTGAGATTAGAAAGATCACTACAAAGAAAAACTACCTACAGATGGAAAAAGGATTTATGAGCATGGACCGTCTGCTGCCACAGCTATGAGTACGTGTACCAGCTTCAGGCACTCACTCCTACAGGGATCAGTGAGTTGTCCCCAGCGCTAGTTGTCCCCTGCCTATCAGTACCAGCTGTAGCTGCTCTGCACTGGCTTTCACTGTAATACAGCATTTACGCCTTTCAGTTAAATCAGTCAGGTCTGCTAATCTGATCTACTTGTCTCAGTTTCTGTAACTAAAACTATAAAAAGTGGTCACTGATGGTATCTGAAGAAAATATTACTATTGAAAGGCATTTTCTGAAGGAGAACCCTCCCCACAGTTGCCTGAATTTTGCTGGGCTCCTTGTGGTTTTAGTAGTATTAATTAAAGAGGACCTTGATTTTAGAGGATGGTCAGTGATAATGAATAATGTCAAAGGCAATAAAATGAGTTTACTCAAAACACGCAAGATCTCCTTTAGAAAAACCAAGGGAAACTTAAAGAGATAAGAAACTTCTAGCCTCAAATGTGTATCAGATTCATCTGGTTCTGACTAACTTTTTCTTTCCAAAATAGCAGTGGTAGTTTAAACTTTCTTTACAGTGCAAAGAGTTCAGTTATTTGAGGTAAAGGAAAATCACAAATATCCCAAGCACTGTGAGCCCTACTGCAGAACAAGATAGCAGAATGGAATATTACTTCTTCACAGCTATCACAGCACTGTACATAAAAATTGTCTGTAGTATAAATGTTACACTTCAGAGTGGAATTTTCTCCATTCATCATCTGATTAATTTATTATTTTATTAATTACAGCTCATCTCAATGTAGTGTCTCATTAGGACTATAGAAGATTTGGTGTTATCGAAAAACAGTTGTCTGACACCTATGGATAAAATAATTACAGTAATATCCCATGAACAACGGTGAAGTTAAGTGGATTGAAAGTATCACCCTTCATGGGCACCTGGAATCTTTTACCTTTGAATGTCAATGATGAAGGTATATTCTGCATTCTGGCAAGAACAGTGCTCAACTTTCAGTTATCCTGGAGAAGGTAGTAAGCTATCTATGATTAAGACAAAAGTATGAAACTTTTACTTTTAATTTCCTATATAGAAACCAGCCCCCAAACTATCAATAGGCTGTTTGGAAAACAGATGATTATATCTGCACCAGTATTGGATTATTGTCCTATAAATGAAAGATTATCGTCCTATAAATAAAAGATTGTATCACCTAATGTGAGCTTCCTACCTCAAAGATTTAGCTAACAAACCCCAGGTAACATATCTGTACTTTTTTAGTATCACTTTTTTTAGGGTAATTCATTTACTAATAATGAACTCAGTAATATACTGATTAATTATGAGATAGCATTGCTAATATTAACATTCTATTAAAATATTAGATAACTTACGGCTATTTTCCTTTTAAAATGAGTGCTTATTGATTCCATTCTATGTGACAACACTTGTTCCAAACTTGCAATTGAAGGACTTACTCCAGCATGTGATTTAATATCCAATGGCATGCATAACTAACTCTATGCCATAGACTCTACATTTCATGGCAGAGAATGATTTATTTTATAGGGAACTGAAAAAATGAATGCACTGTATGATATTGATGTATATTGAAAATATATGCCAAACAATAATAATAATAATAATGAAAGAAGGTGAAAATACTGGTAAGTTAGTAAATCCTGACAAGCTATGTTTTCATGAAGGCTTAGTCCTAAACATGCCATTTTATTAAATATGAATATTTACACATATGCACATTAAATTACAAATAAATGTATCATTGTAAAAGATATAACATTTCCCTTAGTTATTTTGAAAATTCCTTTGCAGAATTTGGATCAGATGAAGGAACTGCTCAGTTATTTTAAGAATTCTATTTAGAGATCATAAAGGAGTAATATCAAAGGAAAGAAGGTATAAATACAACGGGTTCAATTCTCCTCTGAAAGTAAATCAGAAACAACTGTACTACAAAACCAGTGTAAATGAGGGGGAATATCAGGTATTTGAAATCAGAGCCAGACTACTTCTAGAAATGTTAAGGTTGCGGGAAGACAAATATGGACATCACTACTGTATATCCCTGAAWCTACTATTGCTAATGACTGAAATAATTATAATTGTGTGCCTTGTAGGCACGGAGTGCCTTAAGGCAGTGTATGATATACMGCAACAGATTATTTTCATTCCAGTCTTGCCCAATCTAAAGAAAAGAGGCCTAGCTCAAAGGAAGGTAGCATCGTTCTCATCCTCCTGTGATGCAGAGGAGCAGAAGAAAATAGAAGAAATATCTTGGCAAACTTGCACAAAAAATCTGGGGAAGAGACACCCGGGTTTCTAATTACCAGATACTGACCATCACTTCTTACTTATGATGTTCAAACTTATGCTGAGTACGAAGCCCATGCCTTCAATCATGCACCATGCATTAGGCAGCTAACAGCAATCATGCCATTGCTTGATCAGAGAAGAAATCATTTCATCCATTGAATTCTTACAGCATGAACTGGTAGAAAAAACACATTGCTGGAAACCACGGTAGTAAGGCAAAGACATGAGGCCACTGTGGGCTAGACTATCTGTTCTTTTCTAAAAAGCTGTATTTTTCTTCAGCTGAGAAATGAAAACTGTTGAAAGATTCAATGTTCTCCTGTGTTTTAAGGATGGAAGCTCCTTTCTGCCAAAATAATTTATTCCAATTGTCAACGCTCATCAGATTCTCAGTGTGAGTCCTGCATAAATGGATTTCTTCCTGACTGTTTCATTTGCACACTCCATGAATTTTTTTCCACCTATTTAATTTCATCAAGACTTTCTTCATGGAGACTAGTAAACCTGCTGCAAGAACACTGTAATGTAAAAGATACCATCTCTTCCTGATATTCCTTTGGAAAAAACAAGGTAAATCATAACATGTTTTAATAACTCATATACTTAGAAAAATTCCCAACTCAAAATGTTGTTCCTGAAATGGGAACAATATGGAAGCGCATGATAAAGCAATAAAGCATGGTTATGGGTAGCAGATGAGATAAAGTACTGCCAACTTGGATATGCATTTTCTGTTTAAAACGTCCCAGGGTGAAATTCATAACATTCAGTATTCTACAGTAGTGATATAAAATACTCCCATGAAACTGCAGTGTCTGGGAATATTACTATGGTATTGTTGTTGTTATTTTTCTAAATAAAGTGCCTCTGTATTGCAAAGAAGTGTCAAGTGGAGACTGTGAAAAACACATTACTGCTTAGACACAGGGTTTGGGAACTCCAGCTGTATTTTCCTTTGTATTTTTTTAATATTTCCTTTGTAGCTGTATTTTAGTTTGTATTGAATACAACCATATAGGGCAGGTACATAACAAGAATTTGTACATACTTCTGTTTGGCAGCAATAATGATTTAGGCAGCAGTAGATCCATCAAAGCTTTCCTGGCTTGTGACACCCTAAGAAGGGAAGAGCTTTAAGTCAAGAGAAAATAAGCAGGAAGTTTTTCAGCTGTGGTGAGCCAATGGAATCCTCTCCTGATGTTTTTGACAGCTGTAATATATGTTGGTTTATTCATTTAAGTAATGTATTTATTTAATGAATGTTCATCTCAGTGAAACAGCCAACTAGAAAACATGAAGAACTAATAAACTAAATAAAAATATGGAAATAAATAATAAATTTCTATTTGTTAATTGTTAAACACAAAAATAAATAAATAAATAAACAAATAATAAATTAGTAATAAATTAATAAAACAATGACTTAATAAATAAACTAAAGTTTAATTCCATGAAGCAGATCATAGCTCGCAATGGATAATGCATATTACTTGTATTAGCTTGAAAGCATAAGATTATTTTTGTACTAGCTTGATCCTGAAGCAGATCCACAAGGGGAATGGAAGCAGAGTTGCTTCAGAAACTGGCACAATCAGACAGATATTTTAAAAAGCCTTGTAGCATTTTTCACCCCCCAGAATGGGCTGAGGCGAAACAGGATTTGTCAGAAGCAGGAACAGGTAGCAAGGTAGGCTTTGTCAAAAGCAAAAACAGATGTCAGTGTGGTATTGGTCAAAAGCATTAGTCTTTACAGTCAGTTCCTGTCAGTGTTATGTCTTTGAAATAGCCAGTCTTCAAATTAATGTTTTCCAGTGAGCTGGCCTTTGGGAGTCAAAGAAACAAACAAATTAATCTGCAAGAACAAGCCTGCCTGGGATACTGATAAATCTGTTATGACAATGTAAGGCTTATTAAACACTCAGAAATATATTTCTCCAGCCTCTGGGTCAAACGTAAACTTAGAGGTTAATAGAGAAAATCAACATTTTACAAAATGTCACATGAACTACTTGTTTCTTCATACTCTGCTTTCAACAAAAAAATCATTATTCAATACATTTAGCTTGAAAATATAATACATGTAGTAGGTTTGTATCCACATAACACAAAATTCGGAGTTGTAGGGACATAACTAACAATGGGATAATGTAGCTGCCATTAAAATATGAGAAACCAAGAGAGTCCCAACTCTTCTCACATATTACTGTTCATCTGTACTTGAACATCAGAACTGACGTTTGTTCATGAACTCTATCAGTTTCACACACACAAAATTTCCTCTGACTATACCAGATGAAAGGTAGGAGAGCTGAAGCGTATTGTTGAGGAAATAACTCAGTCTTGATAAAAGGAGTGCTCTGTAGAACAGAAAAGCTAAACAGTGCTGTTGATTATCATGATGCATGCTGCAGAGAAGGAAGGTGGAAACACAGGGGCTGCCTTCACACAGCTTTTCTTCTGAGCAGCAGTAGCAGTTTCAGCAGGGATTTTTCTTCCAAATTCTGGCATTAGAGAAGGATTCCTCCGAGTTGAAAAGTTCTTGCTGGGGGCAGTGGTACAACTTGACCTGCTATACTAAGGAAGGTTTCTTGGGTGCAGAAAACAAGTGAAAAATGAGTCCCTCTGTGGATGTTTGTAGAGAGAGACCAACATATACAGGTGCATATGAACAAACGTTATCTAATGCCACAGCCCGAAGAACAGATCAAGTGGCAAAGAGTTATACCAAAACCTTATTGTCTCTACTCCACAATTGTTGTATTTGTTCTTGTCAAAGCATGTCATATGGCTTAAGCAATTGCCCAGGGGGACAGCAACTCTTAGTAAACCACACTGTCTTATTAGCTGTTTTCTGTCACTGCAAAGCATACTTTCAGGCAGGAAGGGGAGAGGAAGGTCTTTAACATTCTAGTAATAAAAGACATGCATTTTATATACCTGCTGTTTCTGTGTGATAGTTAGTAAATGGTGCAAAGCAAACTATCTCAATACTATCTCAATACTTCAAAGAAGATTTGACTAACCAGCCTGAAGCACCTTCAGATATCTTCCTTGTTTTGAGGGAGTCAGTCACTGCCATTCTCCATAATTCTGAATAGGTTTTAGAAACACTATTCTGAAAAACAATTAGGGTGCCCAGAAACCATGGTTGACCTCCATGAACAACCTAGAAGCCAAAAAAGACTGTTATAGTCTAAGTCTCATTAATCATTTAAATGGTTATGATCCAGTATTCACTATTACAGTTAGGGACTTTAAAAAGAATGGCTCTTTTAATGTGTAAGAGGGATGGTCTTTACATCCTAGGCTCAGTTGGCAACCTGGTGCATGCTCAGATGGGTAAACCTAGCTCATTCTTTCATACTTGCACTAGTTCAAATAAGGAATTTCATTTTTGGAACTACAAGTAAACATTTTTGTCTGTACAAAATTAAATATACAGCAGAAATGCTGTATGACCTCAAGACACATAGAGAGAATATTTCACAGTGGCATCTTTCGCATCATCAGTGGGAAAAAATAATTCAATTCTAGCATACAATACGTCATATAGAGTACATCTGCCCTTCAGAGACGTGAGCTGATAACCACCCACATGAGCTAACTTTAAACCAACTGTTCGAGTAGAATAGCCACGGCAGCATAAAGCTTTGTGGGGGTTAACACCCAAGTATCTTTTTTAATTTCCTACGCAAGCGGGTAGGCTTCCCAGCCTGAGCTCACTGTTACCATGGCTACACTGCTAGCAGTCCCCAAGTCAGCTAGTTTGGCTAAGCCTGCATCAGCTGCAGACATTTTAGTGACTGCAGTGTGGACATATTCATAGCAATGAAGAATTTCCAAAAAGATTTCAAAATAGCCATGTTAGTTTTTCTAATGTCTGCTATTAGCACTGATGCAATGAGGACAGGTTCTGGTAGGTAGGCAAGTTTCGGAATTAAGTCCAAATGCCAGCAGCCCAGTTTGTGTTATATTTGATACAATAGTAAAGAAAAAAACTGCAACAATGGGAATTTTGTGTGTTTAAAATGGAATTTTGTTTCCTGTAAATTCCATTGTTTCACTTTAATTCAGGTATAGAATTTTCTACAAAAAGAATTAGGTTCTGTATCTTTCTGGCACTACAGAGGAGAATAATTTTTCTCTTTTGGGGGAATTCTTTATATTTATATAAAAAGAAGGTAACCACTATAGCATACTATTGTATAGTTAGCAAATTAAATTATAGACACAAACAAAACCATTGTCAATCTCTCTGTACCCAAATTTCTTTTTTTTTCAACATTCTCTTCTGTAATCCCAGAATCAGTATACCAAAGCATCAAGTAACAGTGTCCTATTATTCCTTTATCCACTATACACCATGTTTGTGTTCATTTCAGTACTAGGTTATCTCTGCAGCCTGAAAAATCATTTGACATAGCATTTATTCAGGTTTCACTCTCTTAGAAATAAATAATTTATAGTTATCTATTCTATAAATATCCTCAGCCCAAGTCATCTGCTAACTGTAATAGTAATTGTTTGAATTGAAGAAAAGACCAATGGTCTCAACTGTATTATAATGTCTCTTAATAATAACCTAGATAGCTATGACAGATTGCTTAAGTATGTTATTGTCTCTCTTCAGAGTGAAACATTTCCAAAGAAAGTAAAATAAATAGTAAGTGCATGTCCTTCTGAGTATACAGACAGATCAATTTTTGTGGGTCACCTCATTGAAACTACCCCAAAAGATGGTGTTAGTACCTTCTCTTTAACGGATAGTAGGCCATTGAAGAAGCTCTCTCTTTAGCCATACATTTCCTGTTACCAAGTCCAAATTAATTTGAAGACACTGAAGAAGTAAGACTTGTTTGCCCATGTTTCCAAGTGGTCAGTCTTCTCTAAGTTGCAGTTGCAAAAAATAAGCTCTCTTCCTTACTCCGAAGACAAACTGCTCACGTATATCATCTCAGCTAAAATTAACAACCTTAAATGAGACTGAAAAAAAAGAGGAGGTGCTAAATTACACTACAGAACTGCTCTTAAAACTGGGCATCAAATATGAGTCTAACAAGCACGAGAAAGTAAGGTGTGGCTTTACACTGCACACTGAGAATAAAAGAAAATACCCACACTCTACACTTCACACATCCAAACAGGGAATTAACACAGAGCACCTGATATACTCTAAGTCACATCTTTACTTATTATATAACTTGTATTTGTGGATGCAGTTAAACAATGAATTAATTCACCTCCATGGTAATTCCTGATGAAGTGTTTGAATGTGTTCTAGGATCCTGAAATAGAAAAATACTTAAAAGATCATAACACTTTGAAGGAAAAAAATGAACCATTTAGAACCTCCCTCAAGGAGATGTATTTTATGGGCTCTACAAAAAGGTGGTTGTACCAGGTAGCCCAGTGAGAAAAACCCTTTTCCTTTCTGCAAATGCTTAAGAACCAAGATACTGAAGTCTATATTAAGGACAGAAGAGAAATTTTAACTCTTACCAATAAACAGGAGAACGAAATGTCAGCTGAAACACAGATGGTCCCTTCCTTAGAAACAGATTTTGCTATCATGCAGTTTGTGCAGAAATCATGATTAGTTAATCTAATTACTAATATGTTCTTTTTAGGTCTTGTTTTTACTATTACTTGAATGTCTTAATTTCAACAATTTTAAATCCATACTTCAAGTTGCTAGAGTTGCCCATTTATTTTATGCGTTGAACTTATTAATATTGTTTTGCTTCACAATATCACTATAAAATAACATCCTACACTGCCTATACAGTTTTACATTTGCACCTCATTCCAGAAATGTCAATAGACAGAATTTTACAACTAGAGGGTGCTGAAGGACCATAATTTGATATGATGATATGCAAAACTCTCAATGATCTTTAGTGGAAAGAAGAAAAATAAATCAATTACTACTGCTCAGTAGAACAAGTTAATATATTCAGAGGTAATACAAATATTGCAATATTTGCTTGTCTAAGTGAAAAAAATTATTAATACTTTACAGCCAATACTATGTTTTATTTTAAATTTTATTTGTTTCAAATTTGCTGTTAAACTTTGTTTCTGTCCTTAGTTTTGTATTATAATGAAGGAAAAGCATTTATCTTAATAGAACACATTCCTTTTGCTTCCTTTTGTGTGAGTTGGAAAGCAATTATGATGTATTATTGATTAAATGTTTTATGATAAACACAAAGCCATCAAGTAAGTGCAGGAAAGCAAGAAGGAACAGACATTAATTTAACAATATAATCTATAATTGAGATTATACAGATAAAATGTGGACATTAATTACAGATAAATCATCTTATAAGAGTTCTAACAAGCAAATCATATTCCAAAAGTCATAAAATTTCCAACACAAGGTAATTATTTTCTTGTCCTCTAATACCATAAGAAAAAATACAAGTATGAGAATAAATAATGTCTATAAATATAGCACTCTGATTGTATGTAAAAAGTTATGCCTCCCTTACTTCCTCTCTTTGAATTATCCTTATTGCTTCTTAGAGTCTCTAACAGTTCCCCCAATACCTTCAATAGAAAAAAATACTGAAACTTTGAACTAGACCTTAATGGTATTAGCTTTTGCCCCCAGCAACCTTTTCAGTTCAACACAGTTCAGTAGCAACTGGGATCTCCTCCAATCAGAAAGAAATCCAAAGGCTAAACTGTAACTGCCTAGTGAAGCAGTACCCTGAAATGTCCATGAGTAAATGGCAAGGAAGTGGGCTGAAAATGAGTTAACCATATTGTAAACAATAGCTCTTTTCAATCCAGATATGACTTGCTGCTTCTATAATCAGGAATTAGAGGCATCTGTAGGAATTTGTATCAAGAGTTATCAAAAATATTAGGCCAATAACTATAGAGAACCTCAAACATGGCAAGCCAACTATGATTTTTAAGTGGTAGTAGACCTGAAATACAGTCTTTGCACAGATTTCATCTAAAACCAGTATTCAGCTGTTGATCACAAAGTGGCAATGGTTAATAAAAACCGTGTGCATGCAGATCTGTCAAATGCCCAGTGAATCCAGCGTGACTTGTTTTGTCCTTTTTATTCAGACTTTTGAGCTTCTGATTGTGCACGCTCACCGCATATGGCCAATGTTCACATGGCAGACAGCAACATAGAAGTGATATGATAGTCCACTTGTGGTGGGCACTTGCTCAGCACATCCCCTGTGAGCTAGAAATGCAGCACAACAGAAGTGATTTTACATGTTCTTACCTTAGAGACTGTTTCAGTTATTCAGCTCAGTTCCTTCCTCTCTTATGAGGAGACAATAGTTCCTATTTCCTTCTGTGAGTTTCCAAGTTAGCAAAAACTGTCTTATTTTAATATTTCAACCAAATGTTATGCCCTAATTCTACAAGTAGAAAAATGTGTCTCTACAGTACGTTCACAAGGGCTGAGGCATAGCCCCTGTGTGTTCCTGGAGAATATACACAACTTGGACACCATACATACAAGAAGCTTTCATTTTACTGTTTCACCTCATGACTTAGTATCACAAAGGGGCGTATCCTAGCATCCACTAGAGACCACAAGTACTGATTCCTGTCCTACACACACTAGGGAATTTCTATGGTCCTAATGGCATGTGATTTCCTCTGGAAAACAGATAGCAGTCTCTCAGAACTGCTTAATGCTTAGGACCTTATTTTCCAAAAAGTGGCAACCAAATAATTGAGTTGGTGAGGGGAGCTATTATTAACACCTCTCTGGTATATGGACAAGGATTCTTTACATATTTAAGAGCCTCAGCCCCTCAGACCCTTCAACAGTTCTTCCCTTCTACTAGTGGTGTGAGCTTGGTCATCTGTGCTACAATAGGCAAACAGAAAAGTATAACTGGTGATAAAGATGTGCTTTAACCATGGGAACAACTGGTTTCTTTAAACTGAGGACTTTTAAGCTTCAAGGGGATAAACAAAACAAAATGAGTAAGACATACCAAATTCAACAGGAAAGAAATTGTGACTTATATACTGCAGGCTTGCAAGATGCTAAAGAAGATAAGCCAGAGGACAGAGTCATGTAAAAATATATAATATATCCTGATCCTTAACTGTGTCTTGTGATGTTTCTCCAAAAATTTTTCTTTAGTCTATAAAGTGGCCTGTTTGTTTTTGACATGTTATGTCTAGCTTGTGCCTAAGGAAACAGCAAATAAAAATTTGGCCCAATATTTTATTATCAGCATATTCTCACACACTTCTGAAGTGTGCTTGCTGGATGGATATGATTGAACATTTCTAAATAAGCTGATTTTACAAAATTAGTAATTCTCTGATCTTTATTTTTCCACATAGACAAGATCAGCTTATTCAATACTGTCCTCACTTACAAAGTCTAAATCATATGAATTACAACTTTTTTTTTCTCTTCAACAGTGCCATCTAAAATTATATAGGAACAGTATGTTTTTTCTCTGAAAGTTATCAGAAAAGCTGTTAAATACTACATATACTAGATACTGATTTTAATAATACTCAACGTGCACATCAGTTTCATTGTCAGAAACACTTTAAATCTCTGTAGGTTACTAATAACTGAAGAGAGTTATTCAGCTTCATAATGTAGTATGTTATCCTTCATATATTCCTAAAGCAGGATGTATGCTGTACATTTATATACAACACTGGTTGGAGCACAGACATTGCATTGTCATGCTTTCATTCAAATTTCAGATGCCATATTTTCAGTACCATCACATGGCATCAAAATGCAACATATTGCTTTGCAAATGCAAATAATTTCACACAGTGGCCTTCATGACTGAGAGGGGGTAATGAGATGGGATATATTTTACACATATGAAAAAAGAAGGATTTATCATAAATATATGGACCAGTATATGACATTGAAGAACAAGAAGCAAAAAGGAAACAGTGCTCTTGCATAAAGATCAATTCGCTTTGCTGCTGATGGAATGACAGGCTTGGGAGGAGGAGGCTTCTTGTTGTTCTTGGCTTGAGATTTCCCGAGCCCATTGTTGACTTCAATGGGCTTCCCATAACAGTCATAATTTGATAATTCAAAATCTCTTGGCAAGCTTCCAACAATGCTGAAATCATTGGATCTCAGATCAGATTTCGAAGTGCAAACTTTTTTGCATCTGGTCTCACCAACCTATGAAATAAAGAGTGAGGGGAATCATGATCTACTCACCATATTCCATCCACAAACAATGCAGCTGCTAGAGAACACCATGAACAAACATATAGGAAATTACTTGCTGATAGGGATTCACTACCTCAGCTTAATTTGCTGAATGGTTGCATTATGAAGTACTTAAGGATGATCAGTCAATCATATAAACTAATCTAAACATTCATAATTGTGTAGTTTTTCATGCACAGGGTACCTTATGCTGTGCAACCTGCTATAGTTAGACTCCTCCATTTTAAGACAATACGAGGGAGAAAATATATTTGCAGAATCTATTTCCAAAAATGTTTTCTATGTTGATGAATACTGCAAGACAGATACTATTCAATACTTACATTTTTCTGAGGCCTGGAAGCTCCAGTCAGAATTAACCCAAAAATTCAGTGTTTGGTCCAACAAATGAAGTTGGAACTACATATTAGTTYTATGTATTAGCCAGCTCAAGATCATAAATCCCATCTTAAATTATCACCTTGCATGGCGAGAAGGCACCTTCTTTGTATCTACAGTCCTTGATGCCTCTCTAAAGAGAGCTAACAAAGATGCTACACCATTCTCAGAGCCTCCCACTGGTACTCTGGAGAATTATATAACTGGGAAATATAAACTGAGCAACTGAACATCTGTCTTTCTTACAGCTCGGTCAAACTTTCTCCAGTGCTCTCGGAGTTAAGGAATAACCCCAGGTGAATTACTTCCTTTTTCAGACCAGACTGTCTTGCTGGCACACACAATGAACATTTAAAAGAAAAAAGATATTTGGTATACTTCAGACTGAAGTGTTTTGAAAAAAAATGTTCCTACATTCCCTTCTTTGGGTTTTAGAAAGTTTTTATTTCAGGTGCAACAAATCTCTAAGAGGATGACTCCACATTGTTTAGGGAGCTTGAAGGGATTTGGAGATTACTTACAAGGCACCAGTAATAGTAACTGTGCTTTGTGACTTTGGTAAATCTCTCCCAATGTTTCATTTCATTTGGACTACATAGAAGGACAGGGAAAAAAAAGAAGAAAAAAAAAGAGAGAGAAAACAGAAAAAGAAAGAGAAAACAGGTTATGAAACATAATTGCATTTTTAACAATGCCATTTGTTCACCAGTATAACCTGAAAGTTAGTTGAAAAAATGCTGGTTAACAAATCTGCATATACATGCTGACAAATACCATTAAGTTTAGCCCAGGGCTTCCTGGAGTCACCAATCCACTGAAACTTGGTTCTTCCAAAAGTTCCCCTGTTCTTTGTTCCCAATAGCCTCTCAACCACAATGCCTTCAGGCATTTTACTTTCACAGCTCTCCAGCTCTGTTTTTCTGCAGTTCTAGGTTGATGGTTCACGATATTTGCATCATCACATATTGTAACTAATTAAAATAATTATGGTGAAATATAGTACCAGACTTATGGATGTATCAAAAATATTCTGGAGCATATTTTTAGCTTTTCTCTGACAATTAACAAGATATCCTGGACAAAAAGAACTGTGGTAGAAATCAAAATTATGACTGGGGCTTTTACTTCCATTACCGATAATGGTGATTCTGCTGTAATACGAAAGAGAAGCATGGCTATATTCCCTCAGCCAAGAGTGATTACAGCTCCTCAGGTTTGTCAGACTTCAATTTCTCAGGAAAACAGTAAATTTACACTAGAACTGAGGTGCAAGATACTCAACAATGCCAAGATTATAGGTTAAATAAGAAAAAAAATAGGTGTTCCATGACTGTAAGGCAAAACTACATACATAAAGTTTCTGCAGTTGTTTCCCAACTATCAGAGAGATGACATCCGGGAACAGCGTTCAATAGGAGTAGCAGGGACAAACTGTCTAATTAAAGTGGTGGCTGAGGCATTTATGAACATGATTATGTGATACTATATGATGTGGTTGCTGGGGATTAGACTTAGTGATTTGAGAGGTTCCTTCCAACCTTAGCCCTGTGTAATTAAGATGTGAAGCATAGCCTTGTGTAACAGAAGGGTAACGTGCAGGACTTTGGTGCAAGTTAAGTAAAGAGTCACAAGAATATTACTCTTCATTACTTATTTATCAAATTCCTAATTTTTTCCACCTCAAAACTAGTAAGATTTAATAGGCCTATTATAAGAAATAGCAAAGAAACAAAGCGAAAAAATGTAAATTAAATGTGGTTTATCTGCTTTTTATTAATCCTGGTAAGCTTGGTTTGTGCTAGAAACATAACAATATTCCTGACACCTATCAACAGCTACAAGGACAATTCTGTGGAAAATTAAATGATATCACAGGACTTGATTTTAGAGCAATACGCTGATGACTTGTAAAGAGAGTAAAGCATTGTTAAAGGCTTTTCACACCTCTCATATCACTTCTACTTTATTGTGACATACAACTTGGCCATCGAAAATACTTCATATCATTTGCTTTATCCTGCCTCAGCATCATCCAACAGTGACCCATGGGCCAAATGCTTCCATCGGATCTATTGCTTTTTCCCTGGAGGGGATGGGGAGCAGCTGTTTGGGAAGTGAATGTTGTTCGAATAGCGAACCGCCTCCCCTTGTCCTAGATACAACCTGTCACAGGGAGCCAGGCAGCTGCTCCTGTTCCCACCAGTATGGAGGATGGTGATGGGGGAGGCTGAGAAGAGCACAGAAAGGCAATATGGCTCTCGGGGCTTGTCCCAAAACACAGATCTAGTTCCACTTTCTTCCAGGACTGGGCCACCTTGCCTAGGCTTTATATGTCAGATAGGATACCTGCTTTTTGATTAAAAGTTCAAAAATACCTGAAAATGACTCCAAGAAGCAAGAAGGTCCATTGTGATCATCCATTCTTACCTTTTACATAATTGAGGCTGTCAGATTTTCATTGCCAACCCAAACTCAGCACCTGCCCTTTCCATGGACCTTGTGCTCCAGAGCTGTGGTGCACATACCACAGGCATGCTGTGCACCACATCAAGGCCATACCCGGCTCAGTTTGGAACTGGCTTCCCAAACCCTGGCCATGGCCTGTGCAGAGGCAATTAGGACATCACTCTGCAGAGGCAGAATGGGCCCTTGCTCCCAGATCACTTAAATGCTGCAAACACCCAGGCAAAGTGGGCAGCTTGCGACTAAGCACAGGAACTGGTGCTCCTGGCTTTAGTGTTTCACTGAAATATGAAAAAAATCAGACTGGCTTTATTTCTGAATTGGAATCTTGAGGCAGGGAGTACATGGCAGGGTAGAAAGGAGCACAGGTATATGAGAAAGGGCATGCATGAAAGCCTTCATCTATAGAATCAGGGAATGTGTTAGGAGAGTGAGGAAAGAGAAGAAAGAAGTACTACAGGTGCACTTGAACTGGCACTGTGGCAGAACTTCCTATCGCTGCCTCTGCTGCTTTTGGCGGTCCTCATAACTGCCACCATTGCTGTCCAAATTGCTTATATTAGATTTTCCTTTAAAAATACCCAGATGGAGAATTTTCTCCATGACCTTGTTCACCACAAACATGTGTACCTTATTTCTAACCTGAATTTATCTGGCTTCATCTTTCATGGCTATACTTAGCTTGATTAACTGCTGGTACTTACAGACTATAACAAATCTAACCTTGATTTTGCATAATTTTGATGACCTAATCAGTCTGGTATATGAAGCCAAGTCAAATGTTCTTCAGAATGTCTTACCTCAACACCATTGCCGTTGTCAACCTGATTGATAATCTTTATAAAAATTATATTCAATTTGATTAAATCAATAAACATGCAGATCAGATTTAATTTCACTGACCCATTTAAATTTATTAGCTAACATGGGTTGAATTATGAATAATATTAATACTAATTAATAATTATAAATAATAATTACTATTCAGCCCCATGTTAGCTATTAAATATTTTCCCCAGACTGATGTCAGGCTTATAATTATTCATGTTATCCCATTTAGCCTTTAAAAGTACTAGCACAAAGTTAGCTCCTTGCAGTCTTTTGGAATTCTCCCAGTTTTAAAGCATTTATTTAAAAAATCAACATTAATGTTCCACAGCATTCATAGACCAACTCTTTAAAAAATCTTAGACTCAAGTTAAACTGACATCCTGTTTTTAAAACATCTAACTTTAATAGCTACTGTTTAACAACCTCATTAGCTACTGTCGATGAAAACTATTTCATCATTATCTGATCTGAATATATCTGGCTTTTTCCCACAGACCAGAATACTTGTCCAGCACTTTTGCTTTTACTGTTAATTCCTGACACTTACAACAGCTCTATCTAGTATTGGACCAACATCCTTGTTATTGATTATGTATTCTTGCTATACTAAAATAACTTCTTAATGCCCACATATATGTTAACCATAGATTCCTTCATGTCCTTTTGTTCTCCACACCTATTTCCTACATTTTCTAGATTTCAATTTATATTAATTGCTACCAACTTCTCCTTTTGCCAGTAAAAAGAAAAAGCAAATGCTCAAAGCTGAGTTGGTTTTCAGTCTTTGTATTTTTTTTTTTAATGAGTATAGCTTCCATTCTGGCCTGAAGCTTTTTTGAACATTCTTAAACAGCTCACCAGAATCATTCCTAAATTTTTTGTTTAAATTCTTCCTCCCAGATGAGTCAAAATAGTTTTCAGATTTTCAAAATACGTCCTTTCAAAGCACCATAATACTGCAACTTGACAACATTTGTTTTGTGCAGATAGAATACAGATCCCTTTCAACTGTTCATCCTGCGATAAATTCCTCTTTATCTGACAGGATGAAATGTAATATAAAATACCATTCTTCTGGATGCAGGAATTTTTGAGATCAGAAATGTATTGTCTATAATTTCTAGCAAAGTTTCAACCATGTTATAGCACAACCATGTTATAACAGCCTCTCAGCCTCAGCATGAGTCCCTCAGGCTAAAGCCCCTCTTTACTGTAATGCAGCATTCTCTGCCCCGCACAGCAAGTCTTCTCCACCATAAAATTATCTCTTCTGGAGCATCCAACCTGTTTTGCAGTGCAAATCTACCACCAGTTATCCCAGTTCTGTAAGAGTCTTCCATATAATATGAAGAAGTAGTTCTAATAGAATCTGTTCATTAATCTTTCTCGCACTTTTCCTGCAGAAATACTGATTTACTGAACTTTGCTCTTACCATAATGATAGACGTAAGGCTAATCAACAAAGTGATGATTGTACAGCATTAGTGACTACTCAGACTGACGATATTTTCTGGTGCAGTTCAGCAGGAATTTGGTATCACATTCCAAATATTATATCCCTTGCAAATTCTCAACACCTTTGCGGCATTCTCAACTGTAAAGTACCCCACAAATAATATATAGACACAAAATACCATAGAATTATAGAATAGTTCAGGTTGGAAGGGACCTCTGGAGATCATTTAGTCCAATTCCCCTGCTCAAAGCAGGGTCAACTAGCACAGGTTGCTCACGGCTTTTTTACAGTCACGTTCTGAAGGTATTTAAGGATGGATATGTGAGTCACTAGAGCAGAAAGTACCTACCCTGTACCTGAACTCCTGTCAGCAACTATTAAAATATACTTTAGTCTGTGTTTTTGTGTACAAGACAAAATGAAAACTGGTATCACTTGAGGGGAAAATACAATACAGGAAGATCAGGTCACCACAGTTCAGCACCAGTGGTCAGGTATATTATAAATCAATAGAGATGAACATAACACATATTAGGTTTCAGAGCTTGGAAGCAGCTCTGACAAGATGAGGCAAGCCCAATTTCTCTTAAAAAATAACTGCATTTACGGTTATTATCATCACTTGTATAGAACTATTCATCATCCGCCAGAGCCATTCTTTTAGCAAATGTTAGTTCAGTCATCAGCACCTTATCTGTGTGGGACAGTTCCTATAAATGGGCTTGATGAAAATGTGACTTTTCAAATTGAGGGGTGTTATAGTTAAGAGTGCAATCTCTCCTTGTAATCCTGCCACCGCTGACAGCAAAGACAAACTGATTCATCTCCAAAACATTTCCCTTTTAGCTTGTTTTTCTCCCTGCATGATGTTACATTGCTAGGAGACGCACTCAAACTCCTACTGAGGATTCCCAATAAAAAACAGTGCCAATGGTTACCACCAGGGTGCATAATTTTCTTCTCTGCTTAGAACAGCAGCTACTTGCAGTCACTATGAGCTAAAGGAGCCAAACAGTTCTTTTTAATGGCTTCTTGTCTGTAAATGCATAGTCATTACAGCTTCTAGCAAAAACAACAGAAGTGCTTATTTTGAATTTTCTCTTCTTTCTATAGATTCAGGGTGATTTTCTTTCAACAGATTCCTGGTGATTCTGGCAGACGTATCATTTGACTTTAATGAGACTAACATGTTGATGAACCTGTGGACTTAAAATGGCATTGACCTTTCAAGTTTGGGGTGGGGGGGGTGGAAGAAGCATCATAAAGCATGGACTCTTGGGTTTGATATATGCTGGCAACACACAGCTTTGATCTCAGCCAATACTCAGAATTTGCATCCATGCATCTATGCACCCATTCCATGCATCCATGGAAGGTTTTCTCTGTCTTTGACTGATTCTCAAACTTTGACTGATTCTCAAACTGTAAGCATTACAATACACACATATACATACACATACATATCTTGCCATCTTTACTATCACTATTGGTGACTATCAGTCATGATCACTGTGCCAAAAGTGCTTTCATTTGAGAATTTCCAGCTGGATGCTTGCAGGTTCTTTTACAAGGAAACACTTCTCCTCACCTTCAATTACAAAAGGCATCAAGCTTTTAGTTTTTAGGACTTACTGAAAAGTTTATCCCTTCATCCAATTTCTTGTGGTAAAAAGGGACAATAGCTGATTGTATTTTTAAGTATGGTTTTATTAGGAATTGTTGTTTAATAATATTAAAGATGCCAAGTCTCCAGACCAGACATCATTTTTCTCTTTCATAAATGGTCCGAGCAAATGAAAACAAGTTGTTCCATGAGGACTGGAAATAATGAAATCTGACTTCCTACATGCTTGTGAGCCCCACAAAAAACCACTTTGTAATCCTAGTTGACTCTAATCATCCCCATGCTTGTCACCTTCCCACCCCAACATTCAGCTATGCCCTCCATTGCTTTTGCCTTAGTATCAACCCCCATGTTTCAGGACTTAGTATATTCAGATTTCTGTATTCCTCTTGAGACAAAAGAATTAGAACAGTACCATAACAGCCCTCAAACATTTCTACGGGATGCACACTCACTTCAGGGATGGAATTCCAAATTGTCTTCTTTTTGTTCTGAAGTTATACATAGGTTCACTTAAGTCCACCGTCTTTCCTGATGTTTAGTATAATATTTGCCCTCTCCTCACACACAATCCTACGTGACCTCGATGAACAACACTGCCTGAAGTTCTGGAATAGCACTCTGGCTTCTTTTTATTTCCATATTCTTTATGCCTTCCAACATACAATTTTTTTCCATTACCTCTTTCTCTGATGTTTCCTCCCCTTACATTCTTGCCATATGACAAATGCATGCTTTAATTCACCATTACTAGTTCTGTGTGACTGTGATCCAAATTTTGTGGTGTGGGCCTCCTGGATGAGGAGTTGGAGCTACTGAATGATTAAAACATATTCTGACTGAGGAGTTTTGTATAGGATTCTTCAGGGTTAAGAGCTTTCAAAGTACTCCAGAGTGGTAGCTAGTTCAGAGAGGGAGTTTCTATCTAGGCATATTTATAGTGTTCAAATATATAGAATATATTCTGTCTGTAGATGCATATAAAGGCCTAAAGTCAAGTTTAGCTATTGAAATGTGTCATTCTTCTGAAAGTTGCTGAGCACCTGTTCTTGTAGATGCTCAAATCTAAAAATCTACTGCTTATTTGAAATATCCATATATAGATTCAGTTTTCCAAGTATACAACTTGGAAAAGTTTGTTATAGCCTTGGCCTGAAATAAAATGAACTGCTTTCAGCTTGAGTGTTTCAGTTCTAAGATAAATGCCCAATATGTGGTTCTGAGCTATTTAGCCTACTCCGGAATAGACCAAATTGCAAGTATGTGAGTAATTCCATGACAGTCAAAGGAAATATATTAGTGTATACACCTGAGGATAATTTTTACATAAATTATTCCCATATCATCTATAACTGCTTTTGATTCTCGCTGCCTTTCATGTTGCTGTGATATACTGAAAAATACGTAATCTGTTCATCTTTCCTAGCTGTTAATCTGGACTCATTTATCTTCTTCAGCCAAATTTTGCTCTTCTAACCGAAAGGGGGCTCTTCAGGAACCATATACTGGCAGCCACTCTGCTTGTCAATCACTCTGCTCCATTAGCCCTCAGATTGTCAATTACTTCTCATGTACCTCAAACTTTTAAAACTGTCGCCTTTGGAACTGAACTCTGATTTATTAAGTTATCACACGATGAATAGAAAGTTCCTCAGAATTTTTCTTTAACACAAAGCAATCCTCCTTCTCTTAGTTATGGAAATCAAACACCCTTTTTTTAGGCCTCTACTTGACTCCCAAGTGACCTGAGAAGCCAACTACTGTCCTCCTGTTTCTTTTGAGTTTCCATAAACTTTCAGCTCAGCTAAATTATCACTAGCGTTATCCTTGACCTCAACGCACTACCTCCCCAGAATGTGCTAATAACACTGTCACTCTGCATCCTGATTGCCATATGATTCAGCAGTCTGGGTCCTCTTTCCACCTCAGCCTGGTTATCTTCCCAGAAATTATCAAGGCAGAACACCTGTTCTCAAGTAGGCTGTATTTCAGAACAGGTGACTGGACACAAGCAATCACCAGCCATAACAGGCAAACAGATCTGTCTTATATTTGCAAATGCCAAGACTTCTGGACCCCGGGTTTAGAAATTCTTCATATATAATGCAGTGCAGCTGTGGCCATTCCAAAGCAAGCAATGACACGAGTGTTATTTGAGTATGTTCTCAACAAATACTGACTGGATGTCCTTTCCTCTGAATACTTACACTTTGACAGATGATATTTATTAGATGTAAAAAATTAGCAAGTGTAAAACTACTTGCTACTTGATTTACCTGAAGCTCAGCAACAACCATGATACTAGGATATTAAAAGACAAATTTTTCATTTAGTAGCATCTGACCCCAAATCACTAGGGACCAATTGCTCAGACTGCTAGCCATTAATTACCAGCATGTTCCTAGTGTCTTGGCCACTTCTAAGATTAAACACTATCCAAACAACAGTATATTTCTGGAATGATGTTAATAGAGGATAATGCTGATTTTGCTAACCTAACTTCACAGCTCTTACCTGTAAAGTGCTGATGTGGACAGGAGTCCCTGTACCATTCACAGTGTTCTTTTTGGCAGCATTTCCACCTTTCCCTTCTGCTTGTTCTGCCTTGGCAATCTTTGCTTTTTCAGCTTCAATTCTCTTTGGATTGTTTAGCATTACCTGAACGACTGCATATTCAACCAGTGATGCAAACCCAAAGAGAAGGCAAACAATCAGCCAGACATCTAAAGCCTTCACGTAAGACACTTTGGGAAGTTCAGCAGCAAGAGTAGTACATTCAGATGCCAAGCTGAGCACTGAGAAAATACCTACAAACAGAAAAACAGCATTTTAGTTAAAGAAATCCTACCCTCATTGGTACTTTCTGTGCTCTTCCTGTGGAACAGACGATACTGAATGATGATATTTTTTAACAGTGAATGGGACTTCACAATGTGGTAGGTATATTTTGCAACAGGTATGCAAAGTGCACATGCCATCTGTTAATGAACAAGTTAAACTGAACATTTATGAAGGATATTACAGTTAATGATGAATTATTAATAATGAGTACCTTTATATTATAAATGGAGAAACAGATAAGAAAAGCTAAACTGATTGCTGTGGTTTTCCTGCCCCATCACACATCATACAATCGGGAAATGGACTTTCCAAAGACTTATCTTACAATGCGCACCTAATTCTGAGAAGGTGGAAGAGAAATATATGCTACTTAAATCAAAAGCCTCTAAGTCCCTTAAATTAGACTTGAGGAGCTACAGTTGTCCCAGAAATCTGAATTGTGCTGCAGCAGGAGCARTTCTTTAAATGACCAGTCCATCCATGTAATATGTAAACCTTAGGTGAAAGAGAAGTTTTTGCTAAAGAGCAAAACTGTCCTGGCACATTAAAGGCTGTGTTCACAGTTCACTGTAAAGAGAAAAACACTGAAGTGACTGAAGGTCTATGATCATTCAGTATTTGAGCTTTCAATATCTAAAGGAATTTTTATAGATAAAGAGCTTTTGAGGAAACCCTTATCATGAAAAAGAATACATCTGTAAAGGCTGCTGAAAGGTCACACTCATCATCAAACTAGGTTTCAACAAGCACTGCTCCTTATAAGGCTCCCAAACATAGCTTTTAACACAGGGTTTACATCACAAGAGACAAAATGCAAGTATAGTCTCAAAGAAAGATTTCTCTCAGGTACATATGAAAAGAGAACAGTAGCATGAACAGCTACGTTTGGAAAAAGCTGACTTTAGAAACGATTGTCATATGGGGGAAACTTATTTCAACCTCCTAGTTAAGAATTTCCAATTTTGATTTTGTGAATAATAATGATAAAAATATCCATTAGTTATATGTGGGCAGCCTGACGAAATATAATTGACCTCTATAGAAAATGTTGGCGAAAAAGCAGATATTCAGTTAGCCTTAACTGTGCTTCTTATATTGGTCATGTGTTACCCAAAGCATGAAAAAAATTGTAATTCATAGGCAATTTTCTTCAGATCTATGAAAATGTTAATAAAACTGAAAGTATCTGTTTTGGCCCACAAAAATATTAAATTCTAGTTGATTAAAAATATTACAGTATTCTTTTGCTACTCTCCCCGTTTGGATTTTAATAGGATTGATATGATACTTTATTTGATATTAATCTAAAACTGGCCACTTCTTAGCTGCTAAAACACTAAAGAGGAGGTATAATAAAATGATTACATTCATATAATTTTAAAATACAAAATCTTACAGTACTTTATCTAGAAATGTGTAATATCAACATACCATTGCAAAGCTGGATTTGGTTTTCCATTGGGATAGTAAATGGTATGGCCAGTTGTGCTATGTCAGACTAGAATCACCTGGCAAATACTGAACAAACAAACCTCAGTGTCTGCTCTGGCTTATTTTATATCTGTTATATTTGAAGCATTCAAGCATAAACATATACATAAGGATAGAATGTGAGCATAGAACAGTCCCCTTTTTTCTTTATTTTCACTGACCAACACCAGCCTCCTTGGGCTGAACCCTGACTACGGATTATTATGAAATGTAATAACAAGTACAAATAAGTCTGTACTACTTTAAAGCATCTAAAGAACATCTCTATGTCCAGCTTTCTGTTCATTCTATAAAAATGTACTGTAGCATGTACCATGCCCATCTATTGTAGACTTTTGAAAGGCAACCTCTACCCTAACCTTGAATAACCAAATTAGCCAATAATATGGACAGGCTGAACATCTTGGATATTGTAATATTTTTTCTACTAATTTTAGAAGTGTTTATTGTGTTAACACTTGTATTACTTCTTTGCCTGGTGTTGCATAACCACTACATAAAGCTTAAAATACTAGGGCTTACAATCTTGGATTTAATTCTAGAAAACTAACTTATAAATTCTACTGGCTGAAAGGATTACAGTCAAGCTTTCACCAATTTGTTCAGTGCGGCATCTGAGGTCACGGTGACCTGCTGTTAGTTTCCATTTGTCTGGATTTCTAGGGTGAAAAATTCACTCTCAGAGTCAGAGAAACTAAAGAAAATCTTCTAGGTTTTCAAGGAAACAATAAAGTGAGATAGAAATATTCCATTAAGCAACCATTTGCTGCTGCAGCCTCAGAGACCCTAGCACCAGAGTTGTAAGCTGCTGTTGTTTTAGGCACCTATCTAACCCAGCCCAAAGCACAGGGCTCAAATACGAGTGAGGAGAATGAATAAACTCCAAGATAACTTACCAAAAAAAATTTTTTTTTAAATCCCTCTTTTCTTTTCAGGGAGCACTAAAGGGAAGGGACATGAGCTCCTTCCTCCAGATTTGCTAAGCTAAGGAAATGTTGGCCTTGCCAGGAAATGTCTGCTTTTTTTCCCCCTTGTGGTGGGGTTCCTCTCAGTGGCAGAGTTTAGTTGTTTGAAAGAATTGCACAAAGGCAAAAGCTATACCACCTCCCCCTTTATTTTAATTGGTTTAATGTTATACTTCTATTCCCAGCACCTACATCCAGCGTCTCCCTTCAGTGACCTCCTCAAGTATAACCATTCTCTCTCTCTCTGTCATACACACACACATATACAGACACCTACAAACTACTACCAGACTGATTCTCCTTGTACACATAGAATTTTTTGACAAACTTTTTTCGTAGCTGCTCCATCAACACAGAATATTTTTCTACCTGAAACATTTAGAAACACCTTTCTATACTTCTCTTGCAGCTGATATTTCCTTTCTAATTCTTGCTCCTCAAGGCCATTTCTTATTCCAGTTTTGCGCTCTCCATGCTGAAGAGTCTTTTGATGAATCTGGCTAGGCAAAAGTTTCCTAAGTATCAACTCAGAGCATTGTCCAGATAAACAGTTTAAGTTCACAGGATCTGCAGTACTGGATGAGACCTACTACCAACATCCAATTCCTGTTTCAGTGACATGTGAAAGACCCCGCTAATACCCTAATAATGAAATTACCAGCTCACAGAATTTTCTTCTCAATCCCTATCAGTAAGTTCAGTTCACAGCCTAAAAAATGATGTTGCAGAGCTATTATTTTTAAAATATTATCTAACATTACGTGTGGATAATATCATGAAGAGCTGATCCAGCAAAGCACTTCAGCACATGCAGCCAAATAAATAAATCACCCTTTTTTGAATTCATCAAACTTACTGGCCGCAGCACTATCTCCTGGCAATGAATTCTACAGGTTAATCATATGCCATATAAAATAGTATTTCCTGTTTTATATTACTGGTTTAAAAACGTCTGTCTTCATCTCGCTAATGTTATTGCAAAAGGTAGCACTCTGTCTTGCCTTCCTTATAAACTGGTCTCTCTAATACATTCTCTTCTCTCATTAAACTTTGTAACCTAAAAGACATAATCTTGCCAATCCTTCTTCATACCACAGCTTTTACAACTATCTTTATAACTTTCCTTTGAGACCTGTTTTTGTTACAATTTTGTAAAATGAAATGACTAGAATTAAGACAGAGTGGTGGGCAGGAGTGATGGAGTGCATACCTGGCCTCAAATCTAGTAGTCCTTTGAACATAGTGAATACATAGACACAACTGCAAGGTCGTAAAATGGGGGGGTTCTTTCCCCTTCACCGCCTCACTACACCTGTACTTGTATGAATGATTAACAAATACAGTGGCATTAAAATAATTTCATCATTAGCTTCTGTCTCCTATCATATACCTTCTTCACTTTGAATGGCTTCTTTGAAATGTCAACAAAAGCAACAACGTCTCTTCTCTTCCTCTGAGTTGTCAGCATTCATTTAGAACACAGGATTTTTTTTCCAGGACATATTTTTAAGATTTCTCACATAAAAAAAAATCATCTTTCATCACTTTCCTATTTTATGTGCCTCTGCCATTCTTCAGCCTTAACTTCTTTAGACTATCTTAAATAAACATGGGCAATCCGCAAACATTCAGTCGTACTAAGATCCAACAAAGAATCTGGCATGCTTCTGAAACCTTGGATGTGGTTATACCACTCCAAGCTTTCAGTTACTCAATTCTATCCCAAGTGTGCTTTTATAGGAGGTAGCGCATGGTGTGTGGCTGCTTACACTCTGGAACAATGCTCCATTCTTTTGGTCAACTGTGGGTAGATGGGAGTCAGAAGTCCCTCAGATTCCTACAGCATGAGGGAAGATCTTACTCCCCTTGGGGATCATATGGCAGTGAAGGAAAGAAAGGAATTTTTTTCACAGATACACTTTCCACCCGTAAAGAACTGGAGAGTCCTCTGTAGGACTCACTAAAAGCTGCAACACCAGCATTTAATTACAAAGAACCATTCAGTGATATTAGCCTTTATATCGCTTAGCCACAACTGTCGACATAAAACTCCTTTGTAGATTTTGCTACCACCAGATGATTTAATTGGATGAAATGTTATAGGTATAAACAGGGCCCACAATTAATTTAGCTCCTAGATGGACACAGTTTTTTTCTTCAAACAATCATACATCCCTTTTTCAGAGCATTAATCAATATACAAATACATATTCTGCTTACTGGTTTGCAAAGTATCTTGTATTCCTAAATCACATGGAAACGTCTGTGATTCCTAGCCCTGGGGATCAGTAGTCCACTATACTTAATTCCAAGGACAACTCTATTAAGATACTCAGAAGTAAATCAGAAGTAGTTTCTCCTCTGATGAGATCTGTATCTAGCTGTTAAAAGTATAATGGCCATTAGTAACACTTTCTTTCATTCACTTGACACAGAAATATTAATCTTGTTAGATTTCAAGATCAACCTTCTTCAAGGATGTAGCTAGAAGAGTTAGTTTGTTGCTGTCTTGCAAACTGGGGAAAGGAAAAGTCTTACCCCACCACAGTATTACCAACTCGCATTACTGAAAGCTGACTCATGACTAAACGATGGTCAGATTTACTGCTTGTTGCTTCTCTGGGGATTCAGGAAAAGTCAAATAACCAGGCCAATGGTTAATATCTCTGAAAATGCATTAATTCAGAAATGCTAATACATAAGAGAAAACAATAAACACTTATAACAAATTTAAACAAATAAAAAAATAAGCAGGTATGTACAGAAACAAACACATCAATGTTACATAAATCAGCACTGTGCCTCTTGCAAGCATAACATATAATTAGCTAAACCTTTCTGGTCACCTATTTGATGTGCAGGACTATAGAACTAAAAAAGTAGAAATACAGCTCAGAATTTGATCATATTGGAGCTCACTAAATGAAAAATATATCTGTTCTTATTTCTACCTTTTTAATTTAAGGCATACTGTATTTTCCCCACACTATTTCCTTCTTGAAATGTCTTCTGTTTCATATGATGGAATGTATGCATCCTTACTTCTTTCCAAGGTAAGAAATATTTGTTACTTGCTATCAAATTAATAAAGATTGTTATTCCTCCCCAAATAACTATTTTTAAAGGGCCAAGAAAAATAATAGTGATTTGTATTCTAAAATAATCCCATGGAAAAAAATATTAATAGAGTAAATAAAATGAAATCATGTTTTATTTTCATTTAATTAGAGCAGGGTAGTCAGCTGTGACTCTGAAACCAAAAGTAGCACTCCAGCCATGGTTTTCCAGATTTTGTGCTGCTCTTAGTTTATTTTGCGTGTCATATCACTGGAAGAGGAATAAGCACGCTAGATGACCTGAGAGGGGAGAAGTGGAGCTCAGGCCTGGGGTGTGTGGGCACCTTTCCACCTAGAGCAAGTTGGCAGGCACCCTTCCTACTCCAGCTTGCTGTAACACAGGGATTTCAACTCCCCATTACTGCATGACTCTGCTGATCAGAGACAGAGATTGGTAAGGTGATATGGCAGGTCCTGAATCTGAGGGTCTCTAGTGCATGTTGACACACGTTCAGGCACATGAGGCTGCACAGGATTTAAGTTTGGGTTAGAGATTTCCTAGGAAGGCAGGAGGCTGAAGGGATTCTGCAACTGCACCCTCAGGGTCTTGAAAATAGGTGCAGTCTACCTCCTGGGAACATGGAGAAAAGCAGGCTTGGAAAATAGGGGATAAGAACGTGTGGAGGTGGGAGTGCAGCGGAAAAGGGGAGCACGGGGAGGCCACAGCATGAGGAAGGAGAGCACTGGTCATGGCGGCATGGGGACTGGATTCCACATAGGAGAAATTTCAGGATGCAAGAGCCTGGCTCCACATTTGATTGAGCTCTTGGGGTCTGCAGGTTTAGCCACCCCAGAGCTGGAGTATCATCTACAGTCCAATTAGTCAAGATGATATTGTTTTGATTAACTTGATGTCCCACTATATGATAACAAATGAAGGGTCTGCCTACTGTGTTTGCTGAGTGGCATGAAAGCACAAGGCTGAAGTACTCTCATGGGCCAAGTCCCTAATGAGAATAAAACCAATCAGGTAGAAAGGATGCTAATTCTCTTCCAAACATTAATCTGTTTTTATTAATCTTCAGACAAACTGCTACAGGAGGTAGCAATTCAGAGCCTTAATCATCATCCTGCTTTCTTACTACTTTTCCAAAGGTTCAAATTCCTATAAACTGCATATTGCCGCAGTGTCTGCAGCATCAACTGTAAATGGATATGATCAGATTTGTCTAGACAGAGAAGAACAGAGACAGTGTGCCCATCACATAAGCACTGGAACCAATACCAAGCAAAGTTTCAATGTGGAGGTGGATTTTACAGGACTAGAAATGAGGAGGTTTCAGTGAAAATGAAAAGTGGGTAATGGAAGTGAAGTTGCTTTCAGTGTTTAGTGTCACGTTGTCAAAGCAACTGCAAATGGCTCAACGGCATTAAGTGGATTGTGACAGTATGTGTAAATGCAGGTTACCCAGTGGGACTCTTGCAGCACTTGCATCAGGATTGATCCAAAATGACAGCCAGGATAGAACAACAATTAGCAGTGTAGGAGCATAAACACCCATCATGTAAAATCCAACTTGTCTTCTTAAAGTGAAGATTACTTCTACACAAGTATAATAACCTTTAAAGAAATAAATGTATTAATGTTTAATGTGCTTTACAGGTCAACCTCTTCAGATTATTGTCTTTTAGGCTTGTTTCCACTTAGGCTTAATAGCAAAGGCTCAGTGATTTGATTTTCTTTAAAAAGGCAACAATTTCAATTTGGAGAAAGCATTCAAAACACAGATCTATATAACCTCCAAGTGTGTTCAGGCATGTGGGACTCTGTGTGCTCCAAAAGGCACCCTCCATTTTTCACAGGGGAGTGGTAACAGGCAGTTAAACAGAAAGTGAGACTGGTCTTGATGCTGGCTTCAAGACACAGTGCAGATACAGCCAAAGGGGTCAGGCAATCACCCTAGCTTAAGCTCATCTGAAAATACATTTAGCATTCATTTGTGAAAAAAAAAATTAAAAAAATAGTGAGTTAGAAAGATTAGAATGGAAAGAGTTGATCTGAATGTCACTCTAAGCAGAAATCTCCCAGTGCTGAAAGTTGATACAGGTAACTTCTAAAATTGGTACCAACTTTTTTTCAAAAGCAACAAACACTCTAAACTTTGAAAACAAGGCACATTGGCTCAAAGTTTTTAAAACAAGGAGCTAAATCACACAAACATTTCAGAATCCATCTGTTCAGATGAGTTGAATACAAAATAAAACTGCAGGTACTGGAGGTTTTGCTGGATAGAACAAAAGAATCAGGAAATCTCATAACCAGAAAACAAATTCTGTTCTCATTTTCAATTGTTTAGTATCACTGGCATTTTTATGCAAATATTAACATAATGGCATTGTAAAAAACAACATCTTAAACTATTCTTTCACGAGAACAAGGCATTCCTAAATTATATTACAACAATACTGAAATTCAGTTTTAGTCTATCTCTGTAAATAAACAAAGTTGGTGCAAAGCTAATACAGAATACGGCAAAAAATATCTATTTAACTTCTATCATACTTCAGTAAGTGTTCTAGAATGATAAGTCAACTTAAAAGTTCTGTTTGAGCATACAATAATCAAAACAATAAAACATTAAGGAAAAATCTCCTTGCTGTGTAGAAGACGCTATATGGTATTTTACACAGTTCATTCCACCCTCTTTGATGATCAACTGTCTAAGGAATTCCCCCTGTATAATTTGTGAATAGTTTTCAGATATTTTTAGGTTTTATTTCATATGAAGTATAACCTTTAAAATTATCATTTGTTTGCTTTATGCCAGAAATACATTCTGTATGGCTTTGTATCATCTTTTATCAGGCAGAGAATAATATCTGTTGCCCTTACCAATTCAGCTGCTGAGGACCTATTTGGATCTGTCATATATTTTGACAAACAAAAAGTAGGCAATTTGCAAATTTAAACATTCAATTGATTGCCACAAAAAAGTCACCTCAAATTTGCTGACCTTCTTTCAATTTAAATAGGTATGTTTAAGCACCAGTTGACATAAATGGATGGAAAAGATCCAGTCGTTTGCAACTGGCAAGAATCTCCCGCATAAGCCATAATTTTGAAAACTTGTGTGTACATGCAACACTGCCTCTTGATTACCCTACACAATTCTTAACTGAACTAGTTTTAATTACATGTGCAAAATCTGCTTCCTGAAACTCCTTCAAAATAAGAATTAAATAAACAGCTCCTGATTCCTGAAAACAGCCTATAAAAATACTTCACAGTACTGAAACATTCCATTCACATTAATTCCTAATCTTGATGATAAGAGTAACATGCATGATGTTCATTTTTAAGAAAAAACAATTAGCAAAAAAGGAATTATGAGAACTTTTAAGAACTCCATGTTGTCATTCCACCCAATGTAAATGGTTCTCTAAGGTTCTTTCTTTAATGATCAAATCACACACAAAAAAAAAAAGCGACCATTTTGCTGAGCACTTTTGCACAGTAAATAATTTTAATTTGTGGTCACAAGGTGGTGAAACTTGAAAGAATGCTACTATTTTTTCTTTTGAGTTTAATGGTAGAGCACACAATGATTATTTTTTAGATTTTTCTTTGAAGCCCTAAAGATACTTAAAAATATCTTTAAGATTTTTTAGATTTTTAACTTTAGATTTAGAGAAAAATGCAAAATGATCACGCTAACTCTAATAACAAAATTGCAAGTACAAGCTAGCAATCTGTCATAAGTATACTCTTTTTCCCTCAAATAAAATATAAATCTCCCTGTATTAGCTCCAATTTCCCCATTTTGTATGAATTTTATTTGGGAATTGCACACTCAATCCATTTAATTATTCACTACTTTATAGCCTAATTGTTATTTTTTTGTCAGTAAGTTCATTGCTTAATTAAGAATAAAATAATATTCTCACTGCTAAATAAATTTCTGTCTTATCCAGATTTAGATTTGAATGCAATCACCGCCAGTTGTTCATTGTGCTTTCACCAACATAATAATTTTCCTGAGAAGAGGTAATTTTGTATTACTTACAAATGGTAAAACACCTGAGATATTGAATTACTTAGATAATAGGCTAAGAACTCAGGCCTTTTGTAGTTAAAAAATTAACCACGTTTCAGTTTCCATTGCCTTTTTCAAGTTAAATTCTTTAACTCTGAGATCTATTAAGGTTACATAAGATCTCTTAAAACTGGGGATCTAGCTCAAGAACAACTGCAAGTAACAGACCCTAGACTTCAGCTGAACAGTCACTAAGAAACTTGCAAAAGATCTTCAGAAGCTTCAGCCCCTCAGCTGTCCTCCTTGAGCTTTTAATGGGAGATTTATGCATATTATGCAAAAGCACTGACTAAAATACACCCTGTTAAGTTCTGTTGTTAAGGAAAAGCTTGTGGTTTCCACAGTATGTGAGCAGTTTAAATATAATTATAGGCAGGAATCAATCAAAAAGATAAAACATTAGAAGCCAGAGTACAGAAACCATTGTATAAATTAGTGCCTACACTCAGGAAATAATCATGAGATTGAATAAATACAGAGCCAAGGACTGTAAACAGCTTTCTGTAATGGCATACTTTCAAGAGCACTTAGAGAAAGGAAGAACCTGCAGGAAGAAGCATTTGAAGTTACACTCCAACATTATCCACTTCTGGAATAAAAGTTGAACCAGAAAATCAAAATTATCCTACTTTGTTGTAACTGACATAATTCTACACAAATAGCCTATCAGAAAAGTTAGACATTTACAAGCCTAAAAATATATTAGGCCAACAGGAACAAAATGATGACAGAGGATCAGCAGACACATAAGCAAAAATTAAGAAAAACATTTATTCTAATCTTTAACCTAGATGTTTCCGTGTTTGAATTAGTTTGTGGTTATTAGATGTGATTGTTACTATGTTATTAGTGATATGAACTACTGGTTAGTTAAAAATAATTTATTTCCTCTCATGAAATATAAGCCATGAACTGGAGCATTAATCATTAACCATAAACCGTAATCGAAGGAAGCTTTAAGTTTTTAACAAAGACATTGCTCATATTACCTACCTGTGCCTTTATAATATTTGGTACAGTTACCATATTCAATATCCTCTTTTTTAATGTCAAACTGAGGCAGAGCAATTTTCTCTAACTGCACAGGATCTCCAGATTGCCAGATAAAGCGTAAGTCATCAGTTGTGTAACCAACTACAAGAAAAAGTAATATTAATCATTTAAAGAGACATCTTAATAAGAGTAAACTCAGCAAGAAAATCTAGCATATTTATATACTGAATTCCTTTCACTTTTTTCACTGTTCCCTGTTGAAAGAAATAAATACAAAAATGAAATAATTCACAAATTAATTTTTATGTAGGTCTAAAATTAGGACTTAATGGATCATTATATTATCAGCAACATTACAATGATGAAGAGGCATTTGTTTCAGTGCTCACTGTTTAAACAAAGAAAGCAAAAGCTCTACTGAATTTTCAATTTTATTGAAGTGTTATTTTGATCTCCTCTCCATACTGTCCTTTCAATTTCTCTTCATATCATACTGTAAAACCCCTTTCTTTCTTTTGTTATCTTGGCAAGACAAGTGCTTTGGGGGTTGTAGGCAAGTAAAACAAGAATTTTACTTTGCTAACTGAGTGTCAGTGTATCTAGATGTTATAGGAACATGGGAAATAAAGATTTTTTTCATACTAGAAGAAAGTAGGAAAAGGAAGTGAAGCTTTGGAGTTAGTGGCCATAATGTTGCCACAGAACGGCTACAGAGTAGATATAACTTTCATCTTAAACAGCTGCTAACCAGTAATGCGAAGAATAAAGAGCTTGGTAAGTGAAGGCTTCTAGTGCCTTTGAACATTGTGAAATGATAAAACCATACCATGATTAATAGACTGGCAAAGAGGTATGTTCTGACTTCAAAGGGCAGTTATTTCTTTAATGTTACTGTTTATTATTGATATGTTTAAGTGCCCTCTGCTCATCTTTGTTCTATCTGATTCTTCAGGTATCAGCCAGAAAGAAAGTCATAACAAATGTAAATTGCTAAAAAAGAAACAACCAAATATCTTGATCCTGCAAAATCCAGAGTGCCCAAAACTTCCACTCAATTCATTACAGGATATTAAGGCATTTCTGATACTTCAAATTACATAGGAACCATCTGACTCTGAAATGAGAGAAAGAATTTGCAAAATTCTTCCAAAGAACTGGAGGAATGGAGCTTCACTCTATCCTTCCACATTGTACCCTTCTTTTTCCTCTCTACATTTGTAAAAAGGAGGTTTACCTGTTGGTTTTATACCAGATGGGAGCTCTTCCCATTTTGTTGGAAATGCTGGAATCCTGTAAGTAATCATTATTATTAAAACATTACTTGTCTTGATTTCTATGATGAAAAGTAAAGCCAAAAAAGTTTGACAAAAAGTTTGGAATGTAATACACATAAGATGACATCCATTCAGCCTTTGAAGATATCAAGGATCTTCTGCTCATCTTTACTGTAATCCTTCTCCATTTACTAGGAATTCCCCTTTTGCTCCAAAGATAAAGTAGGTATTTGTTGAAGCAAAGACTTTTGGTGGGATTCCTGTTTTATGGATGGCATGCATTGAATTAATGTACTGCTGTTAGTTATCTACGTCATATTGGCATCTCTAAGTACAGTTTTGGAAGGCATGTATAGTTGTTCTTGTGCACACAATAACTTAGCATGACAGTATAACTGAGCAGAACTATTTATTACGTCAACAAAATTCTTTTCAGTACTTTGTGATATGTGTGTAAGTGTATGAAATTAAAATAATACTGTAAATACACAATTTGGAAAATGTACTCAGAAACTTCCTGTCAAAGATATAAGAATATGTGTACTACTTAATTAAAGAAAATAAGCACATTAACTTAATCCATTAATACAGTTCTTCAGTAACTGTAGTACAGCTAGTGGCCTTTATTGTTTTGGAAATCTAACAACCAGAAAGAAAAAAAATTGATGTTAAAAAAATTCAGTAGAATAAAACTGCTAATGGCTAAGAGGGAAAGCAAGCCAAATGCTCAAACGACAGGGGCAGACTGGAGTCATGGAGGCCATGAGTACAATTCTTTCTTTTGATAGTTGAATAAAAAGATACAAGGAAGTTTAATGCACACTATCATTCCAAAGGGGCAGATAATCTATTTCTGCTTCTGAATTTGAATATATCACACTTAGCATGGAGAACAAATAAAAGCTTGTTTAAATAAAGTACTGAGAATTTTTTCATGAACAGTTCTTCCTTGAAAAAATATACCTCGTCATGTTTGTAAAGCAACCCATACTGAGAAAGCTCTAACAAACTTCCGTTAATATCACTATCAGATTCCAGTTTATCCACAAATTGATTTGAGTTTACCATAAGAGTTTACTTCAGCTGATGTAAATACATATTAGTGATGGGCAAAACACCGATACTATGGATGTATTACCATTCCAAAGGTAAATGCTACTAATCAAAAACTAAATTGTAAAGCTCTGGTATCATTATTACCCTTGTCCCCACTGGGATGCCCTGCTCAGCTTTGATTAGCCTTGTTGTTCCTTTGCTTTTGTCTTCCCTTCCCCAGTTTCATACTCTTCACCAGATCTGATGTGGTAACAACAGAACAAAGGCTTTGTATTCATAGCAAGAACAGGTTGGAGGCAAGCTAACTTCCTTCTTTCTGCTCTACTCAGCGAAACAGAATTGTCATCAGTGTGGGATCAACAGGAATCTGAGCATTGGGGAAAGAGTGTACTGGAGCAGGGACTCTTGTACTTCAGCACAGGGGAAGAAGATGGGTTTCACAAACATTTCAGCTGCAAGTTCCAGCACGGCATGAAGTCCTTCAGCAATGAGATCTGGCCACCCCTTCATAAGATCAAATCACTTAGAGACCAAGGATTAGTAAGGGAGAGATGCCTGCCTACATTCACAATACATCTTGAAACCACTTTCAGAAGGTTTCATGGTGCATTCACTCCATGTATCGGTGTCAGATACCTTTCCTTTGGTATACTATCACAAGAGATTCAAATAATGCTGTCCATCATCAATGCAATGGGATAAATTGGACCACAATGATCATGTTCCGAAGAAGCATAGATTATGGAGGTTAAAACTACCATTGGTTCCTTTTTTTCCAAAAAGAATCTTCCTATTATAACGTGTCGTCATTATACTAAGTTTATCATAGATACTTTTATAAATACTAACCAGTTGCCATTGTGTTTGATAGCAAAAGCTAAAAATAGAGTGCATGGTTCCATAACTGTAAGAAACATTTTTGATAGAGAAATGTATATTTGTGGGAATCAGTGAATGTTAATTTCAAGATTCGTTACAAAAATGTTGACACAAACAATACAGAATTGATCATTTTGGTTTGATTCTCAGGCATGTTTAGAAGGCAATATGCACAGACTGATTTACATACAGCTTTCCAATTGCATCTTGCAGCGCTGTGTATCCATAGGAAACAAGGTCAAGTCCAAAGGGCATGACAGAGTAATAGATAATCTGAAAATACAAAAATGGCATTTAGAAACAATGTGAACTGCCTTGTAAGCAATAGAGTGCAATAAGAGAAAAATCACAGGTATTTGATTTTCAGCTTCTAAAATAGCAGAAAAATATAACAAAAATGCAGTAAGTAGCAGTACGAAATTTAGGTATCTCTAATAATCTATTATAAAATTTTAAGTATAGTTGTAAACATATAGTATTTCATAAATTAGAGAACTACTAATAGATGACAAAATGCACATAAGTCATAAGAATAACCAAACCAAAGCCCCATACCGAACAGGAATCCTGTCAGCAGTGGGAGCCAAAGGCAGAATGTAAGACTAGAGCAATCAGGAAATGATATTTCACCAGATATCCTACACGCTCCTAGAAGCGGCACCTGAAGGACTTTTTAAGTCAGAAGTGATGTTTTAGTATCTAATAGATCTGAAGAGATTTTTTTCCTCCGAGAATTGTCCAATTGCTTTCTGAAATCCGCGTAAACTTTTAGCATACACAATGTCCTGCAGCAAGAAAAGCCATAGCTAAACTACACACGTTCTAACTGTCTCCTTTTATTTGTCCTGACCCTGTCCCATAGTTCTTATATTGGAAAAGAAAGTGAATAATCAATGTCCATCCATTCTCTCTGTGCCATTCATGATTAAGAGACCTCTATGCCACCACCTCAGATCTTTTTTTTTTTTACAGCGTGAAAAGTCCTACTTTACTTAGTTTTTTTTTTTTTTTAAAGGATGCTGTTTCATACCTTTCATCCTTGTCTCCCTTCTTGCAGTGAGAAGACCAGAACTGCATCTAGTATTCAAGATGTGAGGATACCATGAATTTACAAGGTGGCTTGACATTCTTTTTTATTCCCTAATGCTTCCTAACATTCAATTCACTTTCTCAGCTACTACTGAGCAGTTAGCTGACATTTTCAGAGAACTAGCCACTATTACCCAAAGGTAATGGGTGGTAATAATCTCCTCAGAACTCATCAGTTTACATGTGAAGTTAGAATAATTTTTCCTACATGCATCATTTTACAGTTATTAACATTGAACTTCCTCTCTCACTTTATTGCCTAGTTGTTAGATTTTTTTATAATTCTCACTGTTATCCCTCATCTTTACTAACTTGAATATCTACGTATCATCAAAAACCCTGCCAAATCACAATTCACCCCCTTTTCCAGATGATTCATGTTGAACAGCATAGGCCACAGGGCAGATTTCTGTGGGACTCTGCTGCTCACTTCCTCCACGTGAGCATTGACTGTTTATTCCTACATTCAGTTTCCTGTTTCTTAACTAACCATTTATCCAGGCAAGAACTTACTCTCACATGAGTTTTGTCATTCATATATTTTGATTACTGGAGATTAATTCCTTTATACGTGATATTTCATTGTAAATTAAAAATACAAGGCACAGCAATATATATTTTAAATAACAAAATCTTACTAACATGTCTCCAAACTACAGTACCTCAAAAAATTAATCTTAACTTCATACATATCATTTATGAACATACTGTATTACTAATATGAACAGAATATTTATAGAAGACGACTTTAATTTCAGACTATACTGAGTTTGATTTTGTTACATGGAAGTTTTTAGAAGAATATTTTTCCACCAGAAAAGTTTCTATAAACTGAATAGTCACTATTCACTGACCTAAACTATTCACTGATATAAGCTGATTTATAAATAGCTCCAACCTGGAAAAATATCTGAAAAAAGTTTCAATGTTTCCTTTAACATTTTATATTTTAAAAGAGAAGTTCCTTTTATAGATGGAAGTATTTTTCCATTTTGAAATAATTCCTACAGACTTCAAAAACTGCTACCAAAACATTTGAAATCAAAACCAGGACCTTCATAGTGAGCCAAATGAAATGTTTTGATTGTCCAATTCATTTTTTTCTGATTGCTAGTTTGCAAAAGTCTTGAGATTGAGATTTCTCATCCTGATTTGGAACGTGAAAAAAAATCTCCCATCTTTCTCTTTTCTAGCTACTTCTACTCCAGGAATAAAAAGCTCATACTACTGTAATTTCAGAAGTGAATCCCTCTTAATAGCAAGAAAGTTGCAGTATATTTAGGTAACTATTTTTCCTATATCAGAGCATTATGATTCAATTCACTCTGGAAAAAAATTCACTCACTGTTAGGAAATTGAACCCAATCTCTACAGATCATTGAGTCTACAAATACTCCAAAGCTTTAATTCATCATGACATTCTTTTCAACCAATGCGCTGCTTTCGGTGAATGATTGTTTTTATGGCATACTGTATACCTTTGATAAACCAAGCCAAGCCACAAAATAGAATGCATTAATTGCAACAAAATTAGACAATGTTTTGGGGTCCTCTGAAAAATCTCTATCCGGTAAGGCATGGATCCTAATCAGGATTATGTCCTATTAGTTTTACAAAACAATTATATTCACCATTTTTATCATTTCAGCCTTCCGCTGTTTCATTAGTAACTAATCATCATTTTCTTTAACTTATGTAGAAATTCAAGTGGTGTGAAAATTATATTGCTCTGCTGAAGGCTTTTACTTCAGATATCTTATCCGTTTTATTATGCTTCCAAGAATCTAGACAATAATCAAAAGGATTTAAATGCTGTTTCCCATAATACTAGTTTACTTAATGTGATATCTTAATATGACATATGAATGTACACTTCAAACTTCTAGTATTTGCTGAGATATTAACTGATATGCTTTAAAACATTTTCTTCTGATTTATGTACATGCATATTATTTAGTGTAATATTGTTTATAAATTGTCATATAAATATAAATATTAGTCAAAAACCCTACTAAGTCTAACACAGCGCATACATTCTATCAATTCATTTACTGACTTTAAAATAAAATAAGGGTAGAAATACAACAATAAAATACCTCATGCTGACTAGAACATCTCCATCCCGAAATATAAAAAGAAGGATATTTTCTTGAGTAACATCATGGAAATTAGCATTTTTTTCATTTGCAAAGAACAAGTCTGGTTTCCAAAGACATTTAAACATTGTTGGGTCCACTGTCAGTGTATCTGAACCCCTCCAATCATTGGGCAATTTGAGTCTGGGGTCATTCCACTTCTGTCTTAGAAAGATGTTGACTCGATAATCCTGATGGGAAGAATACATAAGCATTAGACTAGCCAAAAGTCTAGCCAAAGCACATGGAGGAAGAGAACAATTCTATGAGAATCTAAAGAAAAGACGTGATTTATGTTCTGATTTTCTATCACAAAGACAGAAATCACTCCTCAAATGACATCAATAAGTGTTGATTTTAATAGAATTTACTACACGTAGGTAGATTATGTCACACTTGTGTGTTGAATATGGTCAAATTAAAAAAAAAAGGACCAAATTCTACCCCCAGTATCATTTCTTTCATCCCCTCTGACAGTAGCCATGTTATATAGGTATAAAGAAAAGCATGCAGCAAGGCAGAGGGAGGCCACAGCTTAACAGTACTAATACACGACAGGCAGCAGGTAGGATATCACTTCCATCAGGACATCCTGTAAGTGTAAATGCCAGTTTACTCTCCGGTTGGTTAAGTGGCACACTGATAGCAAAATGTCACACTATAAAAGCAGAAAACAGCTCAGGTAGATAACAGATTTTAAACTACATGCCCAGAAAACAGCTTTGGGACACATAAGAGTGATTTGGGGACATTTTGATAGTTGAGGGTTACTGATGACAGCTTGCAACATAAGTAATGAAGTAGCATGTATGAAAGCAGAAACAGAATTGGTCTCAAAGAGACAAAATCAAGACTTTACACAGAGGAAACCTTCCTCTGAATTTAGCTGGAGTTTTGCTCAAGCATGGACAGCGGAAGAACCATGCTCAATGAGAACCAAATTATGCCTTTGGGAAAACTGCTTTGAGCAGCAAGTGTCTCAGGGCAAAACAGTACCCACACGCATTCTGTCCTTAGTGAAAGCTGTGTGCATCCAAAGGAAAAATCCGACCCAGTATGTCAGTTACGATTTTTCAGTCTTATCTCTAAGTCTTTTTGCTTATTTCATTTACATTGAAGCCAATGCCTCTTGTTATATATATGTAAACGGGGCAGACCACATACAGAAAAATAATAAGGATACTGTTAAAATAAAACAAACTAAAAAAGAAAATTCTGTATTTAAGATAACTTCTATCTCTGGCCTTCCTAGTTGTCTTTTACAGTATATGTTGTGGGTTTTTTTTAAATTGTTTCTTAGGCACAAAGCATCCTGGGATACAGGCCATGTCTTTTATTGCACTGAAAAAAAGTGTTAGTACTTCGCAATAATAACAAAATACCAGGGATGAACTATCTGTGAGAGAAGGTTCTAGATATATTTTTGATTTGTGAATGTATTCAATATAACAATCCAGTTTTATAAAGGATGTGTATTGCACAAATTAATGTCATCTTGCTGCACATTTTTCTGCTGCAAACAGAACTTACACTGTAAGTACTCTTCTAATTGCTGTATTTACTACAACATATATTTCCAGTCCAAAGCAAGTGCCATGTTGGAGTTAGCATGAGTATCTCAACAGGAAGGAGTTCACTTGGTTAGGATCGCATGCAGATTCATTTACCCTATTGATTTACACTGTTAATTGGAACCCAGTGCCCACTTCCTCATGTCCAGTAAACCAGCCAGATCAGCACAGGTACTTCTGTACTACACTGCACTGTGTAATGTAGCCATTTTCCCCACTGCATTGTAAAAAAACATCAAAATTATCCAGAAAGAACTGAAGCATTATTTATTAATATGTGTAGTTCTGAGGGAAGTGTGACTTTTTGACAGTCTGTTTTTGAAAAAATATATGGAGTCTGATTTTTACTTATATGAAGACCTAAACTATTCTGTCAGAGTAAAGAAGCAGTATAAAATAATAATTAATATAAAGTGACTTTATACTGGAAGGCTTTTATAAAGCTTCAGAATAGGGGGGAATTCAGGTCATTATCTCAGAATGGATCTTTTCAATTATATGTAAATAATTGAATATTTACTTTGTGTTGCTGAAATTCCCATTCCATATGGACTTGTCTCAGTGAAAACAATTATTTTAAACCATACGAGATAAATATTAATTGTATTTATATATTGTTCATGCTCACAAACGTTATACTGTTCATTACACTAAAATTAATCTCCCTATAAACAACTGCATTACTCTAATTTTAACAAAATAAAATGCCTTCTCAAAGCCACAGGCAAAAGATAAGCAGTATGCAACATTTGCCTTCAGCTTACCCATTCAGAAGGTGTTTAAACCACTGAAAAGCAGAATGCGCTGCCAAAATAAGAACTGGAAATCAGATCAGATGGGCACAACTTTATTTCCTTCCTTGCTTTATTAAAAAACTCAATTCTTAAATATACCAAACAATGGGATGCAGTGAGATTTTAAGAACTTGATCTGGCTCCCATTTAAGTAAATGGAAGAAAAATCCCGTTAACTTAAAATAGGTAGGTTCAGACCTACCTAAATGACTAGAAACTATTGACGTGGAGAGGGAGGCCATCACCATTTGAGGAAGTATAGAAAATGGCAAAGGAAACAAAGACGTCATGATACAAAACTTCGGCTAGCCTAAACAACGAAGTACAGAGGGGCTTCTTTTTATCAGTATAAAATATTGCAGCATCTGGCAATAGATCTGGGCATGATCTGCCAGCATTTCTCACATAAATCTATTTTGAGAGAAGTTTGCAACCAGTTATTTCAAATTTGGGCAATGAAGTTTAAGATTCAGTATATGCACTGTAATTAGGCTCAATGTGGCCTGAAGAAGTGGTCTGCATGAGGCACATTGTCTTCCTCCTACACATTTTATAAACATTCTTTGAATGAGCAGCATTTTCTAATAAAAAGAAAGTCAAACAATTATTAAAAAGCCTAAAACTAGGGGGGAAAAGTGTTGTTCATCAGCATTGGAGCCAGGAAGAACTAGTAGGTAAAAAGAATCACAGAAGCATTCATTCCATAGGGTTTTGTTTTTCCATGAAACTCCAACAGAATGTAAGTGTTTTTCAGGCAAGTTGAAGGGGGAGGCATTCTAGGAAACATCCGAAATGTAACCTGCTAAACAGCGGGCATGTGGCCAGAAAAATTCCTCAGGCCAGAAATGGGTATGGTCAATACTTCTCTCCCTGCAAACTGGAGCACACTGTATATCATGAAAGGCTGCTTCTACATGAACTATGATGATACAAAAAAAAGGAAAGGTATTAGCACTGTCTTTTAATCAATTAGGAAAGGACATTTTTAAGATTAAAAGAAGAAAATTGAATTTTATTTTAAACACATGAATATTAAAAAGACTTTTTGTGCAAAGCTTTAAAGCAAAGGTAAATGAGGAAGTGGTGTTTTGCCATTTGAATCAGGAGGATTGCACTGTGACTACAAACCTTGAATATAGTCTCTGCGGACACAGGGTCAGATCATTATCCTAAGCAAGTGGGCTAATGAGCTAGAAGGAAACAAGTTACATGAGTTCAGAGAAAGGGACCTTACTGGAAGGTAGCATCTGTGGTATAAGCTTTCCTCTGTTTTATCTGTACAAATTTTTATTTACTCCGTAGTTAACTGATTTTTTTTGTTTAGCTTTTCCAGGTAACTTGTCCAGTATATGTGTGAAAATGTGGCAATTCTCCCAAGCACTCAAGAACATACCATGAACTCCACATTTTCCATACACATAGCAAACATGTTTGCCCTTCAGTTTCTTCAGAAGGGTTTGATTAAAGCAATCTAGGCTTCCGGGCACAGGAACTATGCCATGCCTCCACCAGTCTTGCTTCAAACCTGTCTGTGCTATTCTATAATGAAATCCCCTTTCCTCTTACAACTAAGTAGACTCTCCCTCAGTGGGAGGCAATCTCCACTCTTTTTTTGTGGATGATGAGCCAGCCGCATAGCTATGAACACAACCGTCATGGGACCAGAAGGACAGCAAGCAAAAGACTATTTGATCCTCACCGGAGAAGGAGCAGAACAGGGAATTGGACATCAAGTCATAATAGCATTTCCTCTGTCCTTGGCCAGGCAGGGTCAGCAGCAGAGATCAGATCCCCCTCAATAGGGTATATTTGTCTGAATAGACAGACCCTGTGCCTCTCTGAAAATCAATCAATCTTACCTGCAGCCAAACACCAACTCCTCGTGACCAGTGGGGACAGGCTTCCAAAGTCCTGATCTCAGCAAAACATTCGCCTGCCTTCCTTGTTTTCAGTCTAGCAACACTTTTCTTCTTTATTCTAACCCTGAATGAGCAGTGTGCCTTCCTCAACACCCACCTCAGCCTGCCGCTCCACCTCTGGTTTGACATTTTGGTTCCCTGCTTTAATCCCACGATGTTTTGAACTGAAGCAGACTGTGCAACCTGTCTAAACACAGAGTCTTTAGTAGTATGAGCCCTTCTGGACACTTCTGAGAATTCCTATACTCATCAAACCCAGATGATGGAGATACATTATTATTACATGAGGTAAAGCAGGGAAATATAAAGTCCAGGAAACACACCAGTGCTTTTGCCAAAGACCAGTTGCCTCAAACTGTTCTTCAACAGATTTTCTCCCAAGAGCTCCAAAGAGCTCCAATCTGGAACTATTACATAAGTTTAAGGATGCTTTTGAGATTTTATAATACATGCTATCTATGAATCAATGTTTTTGGAGATTTTTGGCCTGGCTAAAGTTGGTACAAAGATGGTATAAATGGTTAGCCTCCTTTGCAGGTTCAGCCCTGCCTGCTAAATTCTGTAGGATTCCTAAAATATGTGAGGAATGATCAGAACCAGCCACCATGATGCTGAACCAGGTGCACTGTGAGATTCTGTTGATTAGTTAGAAATACCAGACATTAATCCCCTGCCCAGAGTTGGCTATTTCAGAGAGGGGTCTTAGAAGGTGGGGTCCAGGACATCTTAGATCTTGATGAAGACATTTCCTTTTGCACCTCTCCTAATATTCTTCTGAACAAAAAAAGGAAATCTGTGTGCCTAATGTTTTTTTTTATTGGCACTCCACCCATTAGTTTGCTGGGCCTTCCATCACCTGACTTTCAATCACCTGGCACCCATGGAAAAAATATAGTATCTGTTATTTTTTCCCATCCTTCTATCACCCAAAAGAAGAATCTTGACATGGAACAGGGCATGGTTTTAGCATGGCCAAACAGGATGCTTTACCTCCACATGTCTACCTAAATGCTAGATTTTGCAAAAACCTACAAATTTAGCTATTTCAGTCAGCCTACAGAGGTTACAACAGAGCCAAGAATCAACAGGATACATCATCCACTGAATACCTAGAAATGTATTATTTAATACCTTTTGGTATCAGTAATCATATCACTCCAACCAGTTTAGTAGCTTCTGATAATTTTAGAGATACAGTCAAGAAATCAATATTCCTCACAAATCAAAACCAACACCTGACACAGTAGAGATAGAGACAGTTACTCTCTTCTCCAACTCTGAGAAACCTTCAGCAAGTTTGTTATTATGTGCAAATGTCACTCCTTTCTGAACCCAGGAGGTAAGCCAACTTTCTTGATCTTATGTGATTCCATTAGTCCTCCTATAACCCTGTAATAAATTCCCACCCAGAGCTGATGCCTCAGAGATGCAGCAAACAATTTTCCTGTGACACTGGAGAAACAAGGTGTTTCCTAGACTAAGAGACTTGCTTCTACTGTTCAGCACATTATCTTGATCATCCCAAGAAAAGCACCAGACTATCCCCTAGAGAGCAGCAATTCTTGTATGTCCACGGGACCCTGTGCCCACTGGAGCAGGAAGGGTTTCCCAAGTGATATAGGTAAGATAAAACACGACATTCTTTTCTCAATGCTTCATGTGATACCTGAAGGGAACCAAGGAGTAATCCAAACTTCACATAAATATGCTTATATATCATGGTGATGGGCTGGACATAGAAATCTAAAAAAAGGATAAATTAAAGTGAGGAAGGTGCCCAAGTTTCTGAAATATGAAAGAGATTATGACTTATTTTACAGAATATCTCAGTAAATTTGTAGGTGACTGGATCAGGAATTCACAGGCAGGCTTACAGGCACTGCTGCGGAGAGCATACTTAATTTTTTTTTTTTTTGGAGGCACACCCACTACATTCATGTTTTGTTACTTTTGGATTTGGGTGAATTGTAAAAAAGCCTCTGTAATAGTCACTTTTTAAAGTATACAATAAATTTCAGAAACTTGAAAGGGCCATCTGGCCTAATATACGTGCCATCTTAGACACTTATCTCACTCCTACTTTCCTGCTCTTCCTCCCTGCCCCGTTTTAAACTTCAGTTCCTTTTTTGTTTTCAGGAAATAAATCTTGGGATATCTTCAGCATACTTATATTCTTTGTTTTAATGTCACTTCCCTCTAAGGACATTAGTTGACTTATCATTTGCAATCAAATCTAAATCCTTTATTCACTCCTAGTTAAACAAACAGAAATTTCTAGCCAACCTGCTCAAAAGCTGTTATAGCCAATGCTATAGCCATAGCTAAAGCTATTTCTAAACTCTATGATCAGGGAGTACCTCAGAACTTCCAAGTTCAAGTGCATGCTGTGGCTTTGGCTTTCTACATGCTGGCAAGACATGGTGCACTCTCCTCTCTTTTACACAAAAGAAAAACCCAAGTCAGGACACCTTCAGCAATATAATTTTTTGCAATATTTTTGACAATATTTATTGGAAAGAAAACTGCAAAAAAAATCTTTAAGTCCCAAAATATTGGAAATAGCTTTGCTGAAATGACTATTTTTAAATTAATTGTACTTCATGTAGAAACAAAAAAGTCAAAATTGTAATGACGATTATTTGGTGTTATTAACATTTTGAAATATTTTGACTGAGCTGGAAAAACGTTTTTTAGAGACTTTAGTCCTTGGTTCATCTTCTCTCACATTGGTAAATAAACAGGAGTAAGGGTACACACTGATACTCTAGCCCTTTACTCCTTTTCCTTCTATTCCATGATCTACTCCTATCCTCGGATCTGTATAAAACATAGAACTTTTATGCTTCAGCCTTCTTTATGTATGTCCTTTTCTGTCTCATCTACAAACCAAGTATTTTCTGTAATAATATACCAAGCAACMTACATACTAACTCTCATGAAGATCAGTTAATTCATACGACCAAATGTGATTTTCCCCTGAACTAAATATCTTATGCAAAGAACTGTATTTCATGCTTAGAAACCACAGATTTCCCTTCATGTACATCAGATTCTAAATGCTATAACAATCTGTGGACAAAAAGATAGTAAAGCAGATTAACAACAGGCTTATGGCAGAAAGTCTATCAGTAAGCCCATTAACTCAWTTCTCAATCTGTACAATCAAAACAATCATCTATATTTTATAGTTCATAATACTCAGCCTGAATTTTGACTTAATAAGAAAATCTGCAAGTGTACTAAATTCTTTTAATTTTAGTCTTACCATAGTTGTCTCTTGAATTGACCCAAAGCTGTTAATGAAGATGTTGACTGTAACATCAACAGGAATTCCTTTCAAAAAAAAAAAAAAAAAAGATTTCTTGTAAACTGCACAATCCAATAAAGATAAGTTATCCTTCATTTGAGGCTCCTTTACACTAGTGTCACAATGTGAAATGTTTTCTATGTAATTGAGACTCAAACAACTTTATCTTCTCACATCAATATAGACATGCTGTTCTCGAAAGGTGAGGTTTAATCTGTTCACATTGAAAGTCCAAGGAAATTATGAAAACTCTTTTCATCCTAGTGATAACAGAAAAATTCCTCGGTCCAGAGCACTAAGCTTAAAGCATGTCCCAGATCATAAATTTGAATCATTTGCAAATTCCATGATTTTCTGTTCTCACAGGATTCACAATCTAGTATTAGTTTTGCATACAGTACAATGTATAGAAGCAATTTGCTTTCCTAGTGGCAGACACTTTTTACTCTTGAAGTCATGATGATGACCTACCATTCTAAATTACCTATTTATGAGTTATGATGATATATTTACTTATAAGAGGACACTTCTTTGTGCAAGGCAGGCAGATAAAAATTGTTTCATGCATCTTTCACAGTTACCTAGCCCTTGATGCAAGACAAGAGAGTTGCAAAGCTGCTCCATTTTACAATGATTAACAACTGGCCAAGAAAAATTCTTGAAGCCAGCAACTGTGAAGATGGATTGGATTTTTTCCTCTTTTCCACAGCCAGGATTCCTGCAGTTGAAAAGGGATGGTGTGACAGCTGCTACATTTGCCCTCTGTCACCCTGTGCGAACTGATTGACAGTCATTTAATCTGGTGTTAACAGAGAGTTACCATGAAGGGGGAAGTGGCCTGATGGTTGTGAGAACTAATTTATTTAGCATCTATATGTTGACAGTGTCAGTGTGCACACTATATGCATGTATCTGATCTCACACCTCTGCAAGTACTTAATTCAGTGGAATGCTTCCTATTTTTAGCAATAAAAGAGATACAAGAATATAACAAGAATACGTTGACTCAGTAAATACATTACAAAGTGATATATGCCTAATCTAATAGTTTGCTTGTCTACATACAATATTTCAGTATACATTTAATGCATAAATTCAAACTCAGGTAAGTTTTCTTGGTTCACCAAAAAATCACTAAGATGAAATTTCACTTTATTCAGTTAAACTAATTTGCATTTTTAAATCAGATCAGTTAAAAATGTGGCTTTTGGTTATGTAATAAGCATAATACTTTGTTTAGTGCCTGACACATGTGACAGAGCACCCTCCACAGCAATACTAGACAAGGGTGCTCTATCCCTACCAGATTTAAATAGAAGCATAGTCCAAGAAAATTAGTCATGCGTGAGGAACGTTTTAACATGGGTAAACCACTTGTCAGAAAATGTTCTTTTCCTTCCACCTTCCTGCGAGTTCAGATTACATGTTCTTCCTCCCTTTTCCTTCCCTCTTGATTTTTACCAGACTGCCAGCGGGGATATCAAAAATATAAAAATATCTGCAGTATGCTTTCTGATTACATGCTTATCTTTTGCTGAAGAACAGGTAGAATGGAGGTTGGACACGTATCCTTTGTGACAATGCCTGGTGCTGTAAACATACAAATAATCTTCTACAGAGAATGAGAAAATAGTAGGAATCTTCCGGAGAACTGACTTTAATACATTTATAAAAGTTGGTTAAACAGAACATCTGAAAATGGTCTCTTCAAAAGCACAATAAAGATTACAGGTTTCCAAATTTCTCATGCTATTGATATGCATGTTATAATAATAGATCTCTTAATGTACATATAATTAAATGTAACTTTTAAAACAAAAGAAGTGACTTAGATAAACTGCAGTTTCTGTAAGGTAATAAAATTGTCTATGTCTTTCACCAGCAAGGAAATAATCTAATTGCGGGAAAGTATAACTTGCAGCTGTATGAGTTGTTAGAGGTTTTGCAGCGAATGTATATTCCAGTCTTTTCTGTATATGTAAATCAATCACATTTGCTTACATGTAAGATTCACTTGTTTTAAAAAACACAAAATGTACTTAAATTCATAACCTATTTTAAATCCCAAGATGTGTCTGCTGCATTAGCAACACATCTTTAAAGTAATTAATTTCTGTAGGATTTCAAAATAGTGATACTGCCGATCCCAAATTTTATAAAGTCATCTTAAACGATCTCTGCAGAGAAGTTTAGTGTTTTAAAATACTATAAAGCAAAGATAATACTAAAGCCTAACTTAAAAGTGTGTACTGAAAGATATTTTAAAAACTTATTCTATAAAATCTAATTCTATTTTTTAAATATATTTTTATAAAAATATAATAACAATAATAATGACAACAACCTTAAAGCATCAGGCACTATTATGATCACAAAATCCTAATATATTATCTTTCAGCTAAAAAGGGTAAACATCTCCTGCAGTTTCACACTATTTTGGGAAATTGCTATTCTTTTTTAGAAATGTATGTTGCAAATATTATCTATATATGAAATTTCCATGTGTGAAAAGAGCAGAAGTTAAATTCCAAAGATAAAAGTTGGAAATATCTGACAAACCTTTGAAATTTGGTCTTATCCTGGGGTCATAACTGAGCAATAGCCTATTCAAGATGTTGCTGGTAGAATTAGCAGGTACTCTTGCAAGATCTTCAGCTGACTGCTGGCTGTAAAAAGAAGTCCATTAGTTACTATTAAGACAGAAAGAACTGTGTGCTTAAACTTAAGTCATTTTAAAGGCACGCCATAAAGGTCATTTCACAAGCAAAAGAGGCTTAGTATTTTCAGTTCCATAGTGTACACTCTCCCTTTACTAGAGACATTTTAGGATTTTTCAAGAAACTATAGCAAATGTGAAAGCTCTCATATATACTCTAACTGTAAAACTGAGAAAGTGAATAAACTGAAATCGCTAATTGTTCCCTTCCTTCATAATATAAATACCCAGAAGGACATGATTTCTTCACTAGCAGAAAACAGCCACCTAAACTATTTTTAGTGACCATCAGATTAGGAGCATAAGTAAACTGACAAGCACTTCTGAGGTGCCAAAACATGCAGAGGCTTTTGGCAGTCTCTTGCTTTCATGCGCCAGTGCCAGCTATTTCACAGAGAGTTAGAGCCATTGCATAATCTCATTGTCAGGTACTAATAAAAACTTTGTTATGGAAAAGGAGGCCTCTGACTCCTCTGATTTTGCAGGGGAATTGCAAAGGTTTCTGTTTACCTTGCTGTTACTGTTTAGGGTGTTAAATTAAAACAATCCCTAAAACTAAAAAGTCAACCTGAGACAGGCAAATGTACCTACAAGAGTAACACGAAACCGAGTGTAACAAGAAGCAAAATTAAGGGTGCGTCAGTCCCTACCGCACATACTCTGAACACGTAGCAGGCTGATAATGTCATGTAAATGAATTTATGTCATCTGTAGAACCTGTTCAGTGATGATTTCCACTTTTGAATCCTGTCTCATAATCACCTTTCCATCCATTTTATGACTAATTTAATAATCAAGATGCCATTTAAAAATAAGTCAAACACCCTACAGAGACATAAGTCATTTGCATCAACGCTATTACCGCCAGCCACCCAATRTATGAACACATTTTAAAAAATGAATCAGTTAATTGCCTAAATGTTTTCCATAGCTCAGTATCAATTGCCATTGCCTATATTATCCTGCTTAATTCTTTTTTTCATTATTCTTTCCCATATTGATGTCAGCTTGACAGACTTATGGGTTATTGTAGGTTAGTCTTTCTAATGTCTTGGCTCACTGCTAGTTTTCTTCTCACCTTTCAGTTTCATTCAAGTCCTCTGGGACTTCTGCAGTATTCAAAGATTTATTGAAGATAATATTAACTCTCCAAAATGCTTTTGGCTAGTTTTAAAAAATATTGGATGAATCTACTAGCCCTACTAATTTTAAGATGTCCAATTTTTAGTACCTTCTGTTTAACAACTTCCTTATTGACTATTAGAAATTTAATTAATTAATAATTGTCACAATTGTATGATGTCACTATTTCATTGAAAACTGGAGATATGACCAGATCCTAGCCTTTGCAGATCTTTCATGAATAAGCTCACCTTTTAAAATCAGCTGATTTAATTCAACACATAGGTGAAACAGCAGAAGCAATTGGACTGGATCTGCTACAGCTAAAATGTTTATAAACATTTTTACTAAATGTATTTATTAAGGTATAAATGGTCCACTAATAAAACTAACATTTTGTTGGTTTTAGTAATAAATCTTAGCTTCCACTAGGACGTCCTTATTGTATGAACAATAAGCCTCTTCTAATTTGACGTCAGAGTAATTAAATAGGAATAGGGATTTTAAGCCTTTTGAATAATAATTGCTAAATTCACCTTCAAATAATTTTCCCAGGGTTGTGTTTGTATTTGCTGCTTGAATTTGACTTGGATTTGAATCAGTAAGTATGCAAAAGAACTAATTTATTTCTATCATTTATAAATTCAGGTTCAGTTTTCAGCACTGACAATTACTAGTGAACAGGTTGCTACAGAAATTTCATAAACCAGCTTTGGACACTCTTTTTGCAGTTACCACTGACTGGACAATAGGAAAATACAAAGTTAAATGTTAAGACTATCTTCCATTTTGTGGCAAGAACAAGATAGCAATATATACTCTGTACCACAGTATTATACCTAATACTGAAAGTTTCGTGGCATTGCTGAGTACTAGGCTTCTTTGTAAGTCACAGATCTTAACACCTAGGTACAACTTAGGTGCCTACTGAAATATTTACAAAAGAAAAATCTTCTTAGCACAAGCAATAGGATTTCTTCCTAAATCATATACACCTAGTATTAACAAAATATCAAAACTAAACCACAAAAAACCTAACAAACCCACCTAAATGCTCATGTTTTAAATTTCTGTAACAGATTATATAAAGAAGTTCATTAAATAGTGATGATGGTAATCTGAAACATGCAAGATAACATGGACACATAAATTAAGTACAGATGCTTTTGAAATGCAAGAAGGAAAAGAGAAAAAGAGAATCTGAGAAATTAAAACAGGGAGCATCAAACAGCAAACAAAAGACAAATGCAGTTTACATTCTGACAGGTTTATCTGTCTCTTCAAGTAAGAGGAATAAGGCTGTAGTTTTGTGAGATATGAGTTGCACTGCAGGTGTATGTTAATACAAATACCTGTTTAGGCTGTTTATTCATAGGTCTTCCAAGAAATAGGCAAAGGAGAATTACTGCCCTGAGAAGACTGATGGGATGAAGAAAGGATGGCAGCATTGCTTTTTGCTAAAGAGCATCCTGATCACATTTTCAGCAAGTAGTTGAGCAGTGTTTTGAAGTTATACTGGTGTCATGTGCACACATTTATGCTCATTTATAAAAGAACCAAGTGAAATGCAACAGTATCAGCTGTTTCGTGTTGGGAGTAGAAGCACACAGAGTCAGTAATCACTATCTTGCAAAGGTGACTTTGAATGAAGTGATTGGAATAACTACTGGAAAAAAGCTCTGCTGAATACCATTTATACTTTCACTATAGTCTTTTACAGTATGCTGTCTTTGAATTACCACCACTGAATAGGATGCACTATTGCACTATTAAACATCTTCTCAAGGTCTGGATCTCCTTGAGAAAACCTAACTGATCAAAACACATAAATTTCATCTGTAAGTCAAAAAATCGTATGTGGGGCTTCTGGCAAGCTGAGAAGTTATGCCACTCTCAGTYATAGTTTAGCAGAGTGACTTAACTAAACACTGAACAGGATGTGTTAGGTGCTTGGAAAACCAGGCTGAGACAATACATGCCACTGAGGTATTTATCTAAAGCAGCTACCCCTGCTCAATCATCTATCTGGAATGGTAAGCTTTGAATCAGTTATAGGCATAGGTGTAGACTGCATTAGAGGAAAAGAATTTGAATTAAGCTGTTTCTTCCTAAAAGAAGCAGTACTTCTGTTTAATAAAGGTTGTCTGATTCCCATGTAACAATGCTCACACTAACTGAAAGTTACGGTTGCCACCTTTACCTATACAATCTAGAATTTTCACACTTGTGAAAAGCCGATAACTAAATTAAGATTTCCCTTAAATTTCCACTGGCTGCAGCATGTGTTGCAATTTTAATATGTTTATTTCAACTTGTGTGGAATGTTTGCATAGCTGCTAGAAAGCATTAGGAAATGGATAGGCAGCAACATTCTTCACAGTAATTTATGAGTACTAATTAAGATATAGTGAATATCAAACAAAGGGTAATGCAACAAAAATCTCACAGTTGCTTTTAAAGGGAATTTAAAAGCAATAGTAAAGCTAGAAATTGCCTTAGTAAGAATTTTGCCTGAATAACAATTTTGAATAAACAAAGTATGTTTTTTCCTTTTCTTCACAAAAGCATGCAATAAGAAGGCTAATTATAATACCCTTAATAATTGTCATAACAATCCTACCAATTTTATTCTGGACATTTGAACTAATTATAAGCCTAAATATTTTTTCATACGCTTTGTTTGAAGACAATGTCTTCAATATTGAACCATGTTCTAACTTCTACTGTTTACAGTCTACTAGCAGCATTCCTTCAACTGTTGACTTTGATGGAGTGAATAAAAACATTATTTCTGCTTTTGCCTTACTACAGTACATCTGGGCTCATCATATGAGTACTCTTGTACCTGACTCTCAGCATCTTTGAGTCAAGTATCAAAATCCTCGGGTCATAGCAGAGGGGAAGTAGAAAACCTACCAAAAATAAAAATGTAAAGTGTTCTTAGTTGGACAATGTGAGTAAGTGCTACACTGTGATTATGGGGGCCAAAGCCTTGCGTAAAGTGGGAGAGCTATTGCAGAAATGATTTAAAAGTATGAAGCCTGACATAAGAAGCAGTGTTCACAGAAGTCAGAAGGAAGATAGAGCACAGTTAGTCTATTAGGATGATGTCTCTGTGGGATATGACTGGCCTCTCTCCATTCTTTGGGAAGTTACTTTAAGTATTGCTGATGAACATAAGAATTAATTTAAATACTGTATTTCATAGGATATGTGGTAAGATGTTCATCTCCTCTTTCTTCCATATGCAGCTGTATACATTCTACCACTGGCTTTGGAGGACATGATTAACATTTTAAATTGATGACAATGGAGAATTATCTTGATAATTCATTGATCAAAATCCAGAAGTTTAGATCAGCAGATACACATGGTTAAAGGAAGCATATATTACTCTTGGTTTGAAATATATATAGCTTCCTCACATTTGTGTTAAGCAAATGTGTCAGAGTCATTATATCTCTTTATTTTGGGTTATCATTAGATTCACTCTCCTAGAGATCACTGAATTACAAGAAGTCCTTATCACAGGCAACACTATGTAAGGGTAATGATTGGAGAAAGGAATATAAATGCTCTGCACAAGTGGGAACAAGATACTTTGCTGTTGTTGTTTTAATTCATTACTTATTGCCCTGATCCCCTTTTTCAAGATCCCTTTACACTAAAGAATCTTTCATTTTAGAAGGGAACATGAATATACTTTTCATTTGTGGCATGACTATCGGGAAAAAAAAAGGCATGTCACAGGGACATGCCATCTTATAATATACACTGCGGGCCAGACAGTGATGTAGCATACATATGCTATTGTCAGCTCTTGCTTAGAGCTCATAGCCTGGATGATCTAGTACCAAGTTTCACTTTTGCATAGCTATAGATTAGCATATGATAAAAATATATATTCTGACTCACACTGTTCAGTTATTTCCAAGAAAATTTCTTATTAATGCTGAAACAACAGATTTTAGTACAGTTTTTCTAATCTGTGTGATAGAAATTGACATTTTAGTCATATAACATGGCAGTATATATCTGAGAATGATAAAAAATAAGTGTTGGGAAACCCAGTATCTGCCATCTCACCATATATTTTAAGTACTATATCCCTGAAATAAACTATCACTGTTCTGAGTTACAGGCATTTGATTTTTTGAGTGCTATATCTCAAAGTATAAAACCAGATTAATACAAACCAAAGAGAAATTATACAATTCCTCTGACTGACCTCTATGACTACTAGTATGCTTAATATCTACAATTTCAAACTGTACAGGGTGACATCTCCATTACTAGGGAGAATAATTATGACGATCAAATGCAAAATGCTATCACTCAAATTACATTAAAACTCATAGAACTCTGAATAAATGTCTATGTGCGCTCACAAATGGAGTTGACAACTAAATACCTAAAATTAGACATGTAACTTTGGTACCTAAATTTGGAGGTAATGCAGTGTGGTGAACAAAGAGAAAGGTTCCTTCATGGTACGATTTGAAGCAGAAACCCATCTTGGGTACCCTGAATTGAAGTCTGAATCTCATCTTTCATTTCTTAGTGTAGAAAGATCAAGGAAAATAGTCTCCTAATGTGGGCATGTAAGCAAGTTTCCAGAAGTTAGTGTGAACAGCTAACTTAGTGTCACTCCTTCAGATCTTGCATATCACAACCTAAGCTCGGCCTCAGTTTCACTTTCAGCATCTGCAGGACCGGGCACTGTAAGGAGTATCTGTACGGTGTTCTGAAGTGCCTTGTTATTGTTCCTTAAGCCTGAGAAAAGCAAGCTGATTCATCTACCTGACAGAGATTACAGTCCCAAAATCAGTAGAATCAGGTTAGCGTGGTGCTTCATCCAACCTACCTAGTACTGCCTATAGCAAACTAACAGTGCTTCCATTTCTAAAATTAGCATGTTTGCTATTAGCTTAGAGATCTCTGCATCTAAGCGAAGAGACCATCCAAGTGACTTCTGCGCACAAACTGGCGTTGTTTTGCTCTGATATTGCATGCAGACATGAAACATGATCAGCACCTACATGTTTAAGCAGATTACATACATTTTAAAATAATTTGCCCACATTTGTCCCTTCATCACAACCTTTCTTCCGAACAGGTAAGTACTCAGACAGATAATACATGGATCTTCGTAAGAATACCAGCTTGGTTAGAAAGTACAAGTGGGGGTACATTTTATAAAACTTGTCTTTCAAAGATCCTCTTGGTGGATCTGGGAACAGAATTTGGTCCGGTCCTATGGTTTTCCTTACACTTAGGTTTAGTGGATGTAATTTTACCCGTAGATCCAAGTTTTGCTCATTCCAGAGGCTGTATATGAAATAAAGGTCTAGAGTCTGTAACTCTTCCTCACAGTCATATTGTCTCCTCACTGCATTGTTCAGAATGAAATAAACATCACTCACTGTGAGAGAGAATTACTGAAAGAGACACAGACTACCACATTTAATTATTGTTTTACAAGAGAACTTAAGTATTGCTTATATAGCTTTATCTTTTTACTCCCCCTCATGTTTATCCACTCCGAATACAAATTCCAAAACCTACTGGAATGTGGTCCTATCTGTCTGAGATCATAGCTTTCCATGAGAGCTACATGGTACAGAACAATTAAACCATTGACCAATTGCTGTTACTGTAGGGCAAAAGAATTTTTATAGGAACCAGACCTGGACTCCGCAATTTACTTATCTTCCGAATGACTGAAATTTATCTGCCTCCACAACTAAATTCAGGTTTTTGTTTCAACTTCATTCCATCTTCTTATCAACCCATTCATCATACCTACAAATGAAAATGTTCACAAACTATCAATCAACTATGTCTTCTACAAGAYTGGAATGAATACAGAGGTGATTCCACTTCCCAACCATTTACATTTTGGAGATGAACACATACTGCAGATAGAGAGGCCATGTATTCCCAAACACTTGGTAAGAAAAAAATTCCTTGTCCACAGGAAGGTGTTTAGACCCAAGACATGCTTTGAACTTCTACTTTAGTCTTTATGGAAAGAGAGTGTCAGAAGCTAGCAGTTAACCAAAAGAAATTTTAGGACAGACTTTCATAGAATTCTATACGCTAACCACATTAAAGTTTTTTGTTTTTATTTCCCCCCACCCCCCAGTTCCACCATCCTCCACTGTGTTTTAGAAGAAGCTGGTTATTGAACCTTGGCATCTGTGACCTTTCTGAGCTTCTGCCCTGGCAGATGGCACAAATCAAGTTTTCTGGAGGGCTTAGAGGGCCATTTCACAGTTTCTGAAGTAGCTGACATGTTTTATTGAATACAAGCCAAAAGACAAATTGTACTTCTGCTTTCTGTGTAAAAAGTCTCCTTAAAAATCATGCAGTATTTATTTAATCATCTACATGGATAAAATCTCCAGCTTATATGAAAAAAAATGCATAAAGGTGAGGAGGTATGCCATTTTAAAAGCAGAATCTTAAGATTAAGACACTAGAATGTGATTCAGTGATTGAGGTTATACTCTTAGCACTGCATTAGCATTAGACTCTGTGGGATCTTCAGCAATTAACAGTGAACAGATGAGTCTTACTACAACTATAGTTAGCAGGGATAACAGTTGTGATTGTGAGCACAGTAGTAACTGATTTTGTTAGCTGCTATTTGACAGTCATGCCTCTATGCCTTCTATAACACTGTCATAACAAAACTTCCCTTTTCTTCTAATTTGTCTAGAGATCTTGCAAATATTTTTGAGGAAAGACACTATAGGCTACCAAGGATCTTGGCAGCAGCTGGAACACTATCATAAAAACCAGAAGTATTATGACATAATATAAGGAATAGCATTTTTCAGCAGTGCTCTTAGAAAAAGTTATAGTTGAGTGTCTAACATGTTTACCAGAAGCAAGTATTATGAGGAATTATGAAGAATTTACTCTAGGAAAAACAGTAGCATTAGACAAACTTTATTTTGACCATATCTTCCATCCCAAACATGCCAATCTATGTACTCCTAAGCGCAACAACATTCATACTGTACTTCGCACCATGACTAAAATGGGGTATTTTTTTGAACTTCCTGTGCCATCGGGCCACTTTTGCAAAATAATGCCAGTATTGGAAGGCACGTAATACATACCTATTCAAAAAGCTATCTGTGCCTGGGATAATTGTTTAAACTAAATATTTATTTTTGCCTGATAAAAGCTGCCTGAAACATTCACATAGGTCACACTTGGACTTGATGTACATGACACAGTCCTTTTAAGAATTCTAATACTTAGAAACAATTGTCTGTTTCATATTCTTTTCCAGACCTGAGATCTTTGCCAAACTTTCACTGGTAACACCAATGTCACTTCACTGCTCATATTTTCCATTCCTTCATGACTGATAAATTACGGCAGAAATGCCACAACATGTATTGACCTCCAACTGGTAAATAACAGAGGCAACAGGGCTTACCGATAGTCTATGATCAAGAATCAGATCAAGCCACTAAATACATCTGTACCCCTATCAAAATCATCTGTAATCAGTATAGTGAATTTCAAAATCAAGTTTTTAAAGAGAAGACAGTAGTCCATAAAATTCTTAAAAATTTTTTGAGGAGGTTGATTTGTTTTTAGGTTTTTGTTTTTTACCTTTTCCATGAAGACAAAGGCAAGAATTTTGTTGCAGTAAAGGTTTATATTTTATTACACTATGCATCTGTGGCAACCAGCTTCTCATCTTTATGGCCTTTTAGGTCCAATATATCAATTTGTTTGTTAATCAATGAACACTCAAGAATCAGACACTAGTATAAACATTTTATGTTTCTTTTGGAAAGCCTGGGGTACAAAGAAAGGGGATTTAAATTTAAGATGTGCAATCTTACATCTATCTATGTAAGTATTAAACTAGAGTAAGAACAACTGATTAAGTATCAGCTCATGAATACCCTCAATAAAAAAAAAAAGGGAGAAATGCTATTTCAGAAACAAATGAAAATAGGATGGCCAATCAAGCCACTACCACAAAATACACATAGAAGTAGAGGGTCATGAATAATCACAACTAAGAATTTTTGCTCTGTGAAACAAAATAGAATTTTCCTAATTGTAGGAAAGCAAACACTTGTTTATGAGGCAACAACAAACTCTTTATGAGGGGTCTAATCAGCTTGTTTTCAGCTTATTCCAATAGTAGTTAATTTCATGCCAGAGGGGCAAGTTTGGCTAAAAGCTTGTATTCCGGATATGCATAAAACTAAAAATTCAGGTATGCTTAGTTTTCACACAAACAAATCCACGCTGAAGTCTGAAAACCAAACCAGTCTTATAACCATCCATTCCATAATGTCAAACTATCTGTACACACTTTCTCCAACCAAGGAAGCCATGCAGTAATATCAGATTTAAAGCTTTCCCGGTAAATGAGCTGCATACATTTGAATTTCATTATAAAGTTTGTAAAGAGAAATCTGTTCCTTATATAATTCCCAGTTTGTTTGTTTCCTGAAGGGGCAGATTTTAGCTTTACACATTTTATAAGGAAACAAAAGGCAGTAATTTGTGACAATAAAGCTTTGAATTTTATTGCATTAGTAACTAGTGTAAAGTAAAGGTAGATTGACATTTTAACTCATAAACATATGGTTTCATTAGGTATGTGTAGCATTCAGTCTTATAAATGATGTAAAATGCTACCTACTTTCTTCAAAAAACATACAATGTATTCTTTTAAAAGACTTCATTTGCACTGTACTAGTAAAAATCTTCTTTCAACCACTTCCTTTGAGACCAATTTTGGACAGCCCTTATATTGTCATTTAACTCTCACTCCACTAAATTGTATTTTGGTTTGTTTCTGAGGAAAGATTCCTTAAATTTTTCACAGGAAAAAAATATTAAGAGTGGAAAGCCTTTTCTACAATGTACAGTGGCATCAACTAAAGAGGTTTTGTGAATCTATGGTGCACTTTAAAGATTATAAAACCAAAGGGGAATGCTGTGAGGTTTTTTTGTTGGGTTGTATTTTTATTTATTTATTTTTTTACCTAGGACTGCACAAGTATTTTGCAATACTCTCAGTTTCAGTTTTCACAGGTGTGTTGGTTTGACAAATATATGCATTTTATAGGATTTTGTAACAAACTGTCAGCAACCAGTTTATGTTCATGATTAGAAGTTTGTCATTTCCTATCAGTAGCCTAAGCAAAGAAAGCATTAGGCAATTTCTGTGCAAGATACAACTCACTTTCATTGCTCATTCACACTACTGTCACCTAGATGCCAGCCACAAAAACAGCTATCCTGCAACTCCACTATTACTGATTGTCTCTCAAGCTGTGAACTTCAGCCAAGTAAGATATAGACAATTTGTTCACTATTCAAAAAATCTGATAGGACATAATGCTATGGTAATTATTTACAACTGACAACACTGCAAACATCAAACAATACTGTATTCTGCTAATATTTCCAGAGACAGCTTCAACTGGCTGCAATTTAAAATATCATCTAGAAAATTATAGCATTTATTTAATGCTTTTCAAGTATAGTGGTGACAAATGACATCATATTCAATGGTCTTAAAATTAACTAGTACATATGGGTAGGTATCAGGAACAGAGGACTAGGAAATACTGCACTTAAGAGGGGGAAAAAAAGCTTATCAAGATGAAATGACATTAATGTTTTGAATTCTGATTAAGATCAGGTCAAGAACAGTGGAAAATGCTGACTACCTGGATGAGAACATGGAAGATCTGGATTCTGTTCCCAGTTGGGTGGCTTTGGTGGCTTTGGGTAACTCATTGTCTAAGTATTCAGTGTCTGTCTGTCTGGGGAATAATGACATTTCTCTCCTTGTTAGAAATCCTTAGGACAGCTCAGAAAGAAAGCTTCATACATAATTCAGCTTACCTATTCAAAGGAGACAGAACGGATACGGGATGTTTCAGATGAATTACTAGCACATTTGAGACCTGTATCCTAAGGTTTTCAACTCCAAAGATATATATCATTCTTTGGGGTTGATATAAAAAAAGACCAAATATGCTCACCCTCTCTAGAAACTTTCTAAAAATTTTGGTTTATAAATCACTGTCACTATTTAAAGAGAGTGGGAACTTTAAAAAGTATCATTTAAACATTGCTTGAATATGGTTATTCTGCTTTTTTCCCTATTCCTTGGAAAAAGTCTACTAATGTCAACTAGCTGGTCTCATCTTATAGTCCTTTTCTTTTGTGGTTAGAAAAAAAATGTTTCAAATGTGTCTAAACCATTTTATCGTTTAAGGCATAGTACTTTTCTATGCTTATTGTCAACTCATTATATTCCATCAATCTTTTTCTTGGATATTTACATGATAACACTAAAAAGATGACCAAGGCTGGCCATAAAAATGACAACAAAAGTCCCCACAAATAAAACTTTTGCATCATCCTACAGATTACAACATAAAATATAAATATAGTGGACATTAGTGAAAGGAAGTCTTTTTAATGTAAAGTAATCATAGGTGTCCTGAATATGTTCCCTGTTCAATTGGGCAATCAGAGGTTGTAATTTCTGTATTTTTACAGAGAGATTGTTCCATAAGGGAATGTTTTATGGCAACTATCAGTCCACCTCTATACAAGTTATAGTACTGTAAATTATTAATGAAAGATGCTGAAGACATTAGTTCAACATGTAATAAGAATAGGAGTAGGACAAGTTCTCTCTCTTACAGAACTAAGCTAATCAGAAACTGAATTTCAGTATCAGAGTTGTGGATCTTCTCTGTTTTTAACTGGTATACTCGTAGTAAGATGCTAGAGATACTATTATAAGGCCACTCTACTATGTCCATAAAAATAGCAAGATACTGGGTTGGAATCACTGATGGTCATTTTTAACTGTTTAATATTGCCTAATTTTTCTTTTCATTAAAACAAAGGACCTGCTGCAGAATAAACATGGTCATTGACAGAATTTGCAGACATGACACTGGTCAAACCCCCTTCCTCAGTCCCACCCCCAAAAACTTCTTTCAGTGGAAAGCATCACATTCCACTTCAATTGTCATGTAATCCCCATGGCTAAAATATGGCAAGATCACCATCACACAAAAACATAAAAGAAACAAGGAACATACGATGGGCATAGGTACTGTTTCTTTTTTCCCTTTCCTTTCTTTGAAGATTTCTCTTTGGAACAGACTTCTTCAATGCATAAGGAGAACAAGACAAGAAAGACCACCACTAGTAAGAACTTCATCTTGCGGATTAAGCTGCAGAGAAACCTTCGATCTATGGCAAAAGAAAAGAAAGAGGTTTATGTTAGCAGGGCTAAATAAGACAAATGGGAACACATACATGTAAAAAGTAAGCAAAAGTTTTATTTTTGTACACTGGCCATAAAAATTACATCTTTATTATCTTGGGAAAGAGCCTCTTGAGGTATAAATCTGATAGGGAACCAATTCAGGTATTTTTCAGTGAGTTAAGTAATTGCTCAATGTTAAGAGAGTCACAGTGAGGAATGGATATACATGCAAGTTTGCCTCAGTGCATTTAGGAAATAAATGTAATGTCCTTCAACTATTTACCAAACTCAAATCCTCAGAAACTTGGAAATAGAATTCCTCACCAAAAATATCATACATCACACTACATTTCATATGGTTAAATGTGACCAGCCAGTCATATAACAAGGCCTAGTAAGGCCATCTAACTGTCATCTAACCGCAAGCCCTCTGCCACCTCTGCCCACACAGGTAATACCAGTAATTTCAGTGTTAATTATGAGAAAGGGTTGCATATTTAATTTCCAGTACAGAGTTTGAACTTGAATGACTATTTTGCAAGAAATATTCTAAACAGTACAGTCAATACCAAAGGAGAACTGCCAAGATGAATAAACACTCCACAGATACCTCAGCACCAGCTGCATTCTATTTTATTTTATTTTATTTATTTTATTTTATTTTTTACTTTTAAGGAGCAGTAGCTGCATCTCCGACTCTTCACCCTCCTGGAAGCACCAGGGTATTTACACCCCGCCGGAGACCCCGGGCAGGAGGGCCCCGGCCGCCCGCAGCCAGCGGCGCCGCGGCTTCCCGCCAAACCCGGCGCGCGCCCCTCCCCCGCCCCGGCGGGTAACGGTCGCCGCCGCGCGCGGGCTCCCCCGCCCCTCCCGCTCTCCCCGTTCACAACCAACCGCCGGCGCCCCTCGCCGGAGCCCCAGGGCCGCGGGCGGGGGGCAACAGGTCTCCCTGCGCCGCCCCCCGGCCCTCAGCACGGTGAGGGCCCTCCCCGAGCCCCGTCCCGTCCCCGGAGGCCGCGGCGCCTCCGGGCCCCGCGAGGCGCTGCCCGGCCCCCAGCGCACCCACCCCGCCGCGGGAAGCGCGGAGGTAAAGAGGGCGGCGGCGGAGCTCCCCGCGCTCCCGCTTCTCGCCTCAGCAGCGAGGCAGGCCCGGCCCCTCGGCAGCAGCCACGGGCGGCACCGCCGCCCGCCGCAGGGGGGAGGCCGGGCGCCTCTC